>NC_057921.1:44940492-45243149 GCF_018873765.1 Telopea speciosissima
CTGAAGAGGTAGTGATTGACATGCTTAAGCAAATGACCTCCATGGCATCCCTCCACATGCTTCTGTACAGATTTGTTCCCCTAATTTGGAAATTAACTTCTCACTATCCTCTAAGATCGTGAGGATGGACTCAACCGTATTTATTTAGTGTTTACTTGTTCTCTTATTAAACCAATCTTTGTCTTTTAAGTTTTTTACTTTCTACTTCTTCCTTTGTTTATGGGTTCACTGACTAAATTTGTTAATCCTTAGCATGTTTCGGATTTTAAATCCTTGTAATAGTAGAGCAAAATGCCACCCAACTTTGTCCATGGATATGCATGATTGGTACACCTGGATTTTCCATTACCTTCTCCTCTTTGGAACATATCCTGTTGTAAAAAAAAATTATACGTAATGAAATTATATTCAATTTCATTCCATCTCATCATACTAAAGATTCAAAAGGTCTTTGTCACATGTGGTCTTTGTTTTTTGTCTTTTGTCTAAAAGGTATTTTCACCAATCTTATTCAAATTTGAGTTTTCATTTCCCTCCAGATTTTGAGTTGCATTTGTAAAAGAACCAATGTTGTTTAGTCCCACATTGGTTAGCTTCAAGGATGTGAGCTTGCTTATAAGTATTCATGGGTCCTTAAGGGACATGGGTTCCTTAGAGAGAAGTGTGTCCTCTCACTTGTGTGGGGGGTTGATCCGGGGTGCTTTTACATCGCGCGCGCCGAACCGAGCCGAGCCGAACCGAACCGAGTCCGGGTCCGGGTGTGGGTGTATATAAATATCTTAATTTTGTTTTTATACATGCACCCACAAGTACCTATACGAGTGTGTAGTGGTACCTGTACACACATAAGGAGACACTTAAAGTACCTGTACGGTATACAGGGACGCCTGTATACGTACAATACCTTTACAACCTGCCTCTACGTATTCTATATATACGAGGGTATTGGCAGGGGTAACTTCACTTCGTTTTCTTCCTATTTTGTTGCTTCTCAAGGCGTGGTTCTTCTCTGTTTTCATCAGAGAGTGTTTCTGTCTGTCCTTACTGTCTCTGTGTGTTGAGTATAGCTTTCGGACCCCTTCTGTAATCACTTTGGGAGTGCCGTCTTTAGTGATTAGTGGATCGTTTCATCTTGGAGGTATAATTGCATTGTTCCCGGTCTGCACTAATAAGGGGCGATTAAAGACCTTAAGGAGAGTGTCTTCTAGATACGACTCGATCCAACCTACTGTCTCCTTTGGCAATATCCTGCAACTACCAAGTACGTATATTTATTTGATTATTTATACTCTTGTTTCGTACTACAGTTTATGCTTTTATTACTGTTTGTATTCTTATATTGTTCTGCCCATAGTCTGGTGATAACAATCTTAAGGTCTTTAAACTCGTGACTGTTTCTAACGGTGGATCTTAATACTGTTATAAACAGATTTAAGACTATGGCTGGACAAGATACACTTGGTCAAAAGGACACATCTAGTGTTGATTCTATTCCAACTAATGTGGTCTCTGTTGTTACCACTCTTCAACCCGCATTGGAGAAGATGAGTATTGTTGGAGAGTTCGATAAGATCGAACAATTTGATGGGCAGAATTTTAAGAGATGGAGGCAAATGCTTCTTTTTGCTTTAACCCAAATAGGGGTTGCTTTTGCATTGACGGATCCCAAACCACCACAAAGTGAGATCCTGGAAGAAGATGTAAAACGGATTGCATGGATTCAAGTCAATTTTCAGTGTAAAAATCGGATATTGAATGCGCTTTCCATTGATCTATACAATGTGTATAACTCATACGAGTATGCATATATGATCTGGAACGCTTTATGCAACAAGTATACTCTTGATGATGCAGGCAGCAAGAAATATGTGGTAGCAAATTTCTTGAATTTTGAAATGACCGACGACGAAAGCGTCTCTTCCCAAATTGATAAGTTTCAAATCTTGGTGGGAAGGTTATCTAAGGAAAATGTTATTCTTCCTGATGTTTTCGTCACAAGTTCCCTCCTTGAAAAACTCCCTCCCTCTTGGACTGATTTCAAGAATAATATGAAACACAAGAGAAAGGAATGGTCCTTTGAACAGGTTGTGATCCGAATCAAGATCGAGGAGAGAAACAGGAACAAGGACAATGGTGGAAAGCCTCTTGGGTACACAAGACTCAAAGCCAACCTTGTCGAATCAAACAAACAAGGTCATTTCAAAAAAGGTCTTCAAGTCAAGAAAGGCAAGAGTTTCAAGAGGTCAAAAGTGAAGTGCTTCACATGTGGTAAGCATGGTCATCTCAAGAGAGACTGTCGGAACAAGAAGTCTCTGAAATCTGAGAAAGCGAAGGCTAATTTACTGGAGGAGGACATTTTCACCGCCATGATTACAGAAGTAAGTTTGGTTGAAAAACCAAAAGATTGGATACTTGATACGGGTGCAACTCGACATATTTGTGGAGATCGCAATGCGTTCGGTACTTACTCGTTGTTAATTCGGGTGATCAAGTTTTTATGGGAAATTCCCAATCTTCTAATGTTATCGGTAAAGGAACCGTCACATTGAAGCTCACGGTAAGACACTTGTCTTAAGGGAAGTGCTTCATGTTCCGGACATCAAGTAAATTTGGTTTCGGGTCCACTTCTGAATAAGGCTGGGTTTAAACTCACCTTTGAATCTGACAAACTTGTACTGTTGAAGAATGATATTTTTGTTGGAAAGGGTTATGTAAGTGATGGTCTTTTTGTAATCGTTGTTCGAATGTAATAAAAGATAAGCCGAGTGCTTCTTCCGTTTATATTGTCGACTCTTTTAATTTGTGGCATAATAGATTAGGACATATTAGTGCTCCATATTTATCTAGATTATGCAAGTTAGGTCTTATTGATAGCCTTGGAAAGCCACCGATGTCTAAATGTACTACTTGTGTAGAGGCCAAACTGACAAAGAGGCCACATAAGTCAGTAACGAGGCAAAGTGGTCGCCTTGACTTGATTCATAGTGATTTGTGCGATTTTAAATCGTATGCATCAAGAGGTGGAAAAAATTATGTTGTTACCTTTATTGATGATTACTCAAGATTTACTATGTTGTATTTACTGAAATCAAAAGATGAAGCAAGTGATGACTTTATATCCTATAAAAGAGAAGTTGAAAATCAACTAGGGAGTAAAGTTAAAAGACTTCGAACCGATAGAGGTTCAGAGTATTTTAATCTTTACAAATTTTGTGAAGAGAATGGTATTATACATGAAACTACAGCTCCATACCAACCACAATCCAATGGAATAGCCGAAAGGAAGAATCGTACATTGAAAGAAATGATGAATTCATTCCTTATCTGTTCTGGGTTAACCCTTGATATGTGGGGGGAAGCTATTCTAACGGCTTGCTATATTTTAAATAGAATTCCTCACAAGAAAACTGGTTTAGTACCTTTTGAGTTATGGTTTGATAGAAAACCTAACTTAAAGCATTTAAGGGTATGGGACTGTTTGGCAAAAGTATTAATACCTGAGTCAAAGAAAAGAAAAATTGGTCCTAAAACCTTTGACTACATTTTTATAGGATATGCTTCGCATAGTAATGCTTATCGTTTTATGATTCTCAAAACCATAGATGGTGTTTGTGAAGAAAACAACATAATAGAATCAAGGGATGCAGAATTCTTGGAAGATGTATTTCCTTATCAATCCAATGAAGTGGGTGTTCCTAATGCTAGTAGTGATTTCAAAGATGTTGTATCAAAGAGTACAGCAAATGATATTGTTTATCAAGATGATCCTATATCTAATGATAATGACGAAAGTCATTTGAGGAAAAGTAAAAGGCAAAGGAAAGCTAAGCACTTCGGTAATGATTGGGTTGTTTATTCTATAAACGAGGATCCCAAATTATATAATTGGGTTGCCCATATTGTGGATAAGGATCCTCTTACGTATAATGAGGCGATTCGCCCGAGATGCCGTCTTCTCGGAAAGAGGCAATAAAAAGTGAAATTGATTCATTATTATTCAATCATACTTGGGAATTGATAAATTTGCCACAAGGTTCCAAAAATTAGACACCAAGTGGATATTTCGAAAGAAATTGAAACCAGATGGATCACTTGATAAATTTAAAGCCAGACTAGTCGTCAAAGGCTTTAGGCAAAAGAAGAACTATGATTATTTTGATACTTTTGCTCCAGTAGCAAGAATCACCACTATAAGAGTAATGGTGGCTGTTGCATCAATTTACAATTTGGTGATACACCAAATGGATGTAAAAAACATTTCTCAATGGCGATTTAGAGGAAGAGATATACATCAGGCAACTGAAGGTTATACGATGCTGGACAATTACATAAGGTATGCAAACTTGTTAAGTCCTTGTATGGACTAAAACAAGCGCCAAAGCATGGCATGAAAAACTTGATATGGTACTCATATCAAATGGATTTCTTGTAAATGATGCCGAGAGGTGTCTATATAGTAAGTTTCATCACAGAAAAGGTGTGTTCATCTTACTTTATGTAGATGATATGCTGATTATGGGCACTAACCTAGATATAGTGAGACCTACTAAAAATCTCTTAATGTCC
The DNA here is from genome assembly GCF_018873765.1 of Telopea speciosissima. Taxonomy (NCBI): domain Eukaryota; kingdom Viridiplantae; phylum Streptophyta; class Magnoliopsida; order Proteales; family Proteaceae; genus Telopea; species Telopea speciosissima. The sequence continues at coordinate 44,945,059 of NC_057921.1, forward strand.
AATTTTGAAACCAAGGACATGGGAGAGGCTGATGTGATTCTAGGAATCAAAATCGTCAGGAAGGAGAAAGAGATTATCTTATCACAAGCTCACTATATAGAAAACATGCTTAAAAGGTATGGATATTTTGACTTATCGTCAGTTAAAACACCTTTTGAGATGGGATGTCATTTACAACGACATCAAGGTGACCCTGTGAATCAGAAAAGATATTCATAGATAATTGGTTCTGTTTCTTATCTAATGAATTGCACTAGACCTGATATAGCTTTGGCTGTGGGAAAACTGAGTCAATATACTCATAACCCGAGCAACGAACATTGGGATGCTATTGAAAGACTATTGAGGTATCTAAAAGGTACCGTTGATTATGGTCTTCATTATAGCGAAAACCCAACTGTACTAGAAGGTTTTTATGATGCTAACTGGATATCAGATACAAATGAATCGTTAGCAACTAGTGGATATATCTTTACAATAGGAGGTGGAGCGATTTCGAGGAAATCGGTTAAACAGTCCTGTGGGACAGGATCCACGATGGAAGCAGAATTTATTGCCATGGAAAAGGCAGGAACTGAAGCCGAATGGCTTAGAAATTTAGTGGCAGATATTCCACTATGGCCAAAACCTGTTCCTTCGATATCACTTCATTGTGATAGCATGGCGGCTATAGCTAAAGCTAAAAGCAGAGTCTATAATGGAAAAAGGAGGCATATTCGCCTAAGACATAATCTTGTGAGGCAGTATATAAATGAGGGAACAATAGCTATCGATTTTATAAAATCGGCCTGTAATTTAGCAGACATGTTCACAAAATCAATGCCTACAAAGATTTATATAGAATCATCTAAGGGAATGGGCTTAAAGCCTATGACATAGGTCATGTGATGGAAACCCAACCTATGAAGAGGTTTAACTCCTAGATTAGGTTCAAAGGATACAAACGAAATCACCGGATGATCTGATGAGTACTACCAATAGTTGCTCATTCTGTTAGATGGAAAGGTAGTACCACCACAATGGAAGAGGTTGAGTTACTAACTCTTAATCAAACCAAATCTCACGAAATGTGGGGGTGTGTTATCTGTGGTGCACACTGTGGGTTGACCTAAATGGATGTAGGAGGTGAGGCCGCCTACCAATGAGAGTTTTAAAGGCGAACTCTCTAAACGTCCATAATACCAAGATATGGGACAAGGTCGGATTCTGTTTGAAAGACAGAGTAAAATGTCCGTTTAATTTATAAGGGTACGTCACGTAAAGTCGACTGATAGGATATGGGTGGTGAGCTTGCCGGCTACACCAATGAGGAAAGGTTCAAGAAGTCTGACTTCACCCGTACTCTGTAGCGAAGTTCATCAGACCTAGTGTAGGTTCAAGTCCGAAAGACACCTGCAACGATGTGTCCTATTATGTCTAATATACTCAACACTTTTGTCACTCTATCGACATTTTGAATCTTGTGGGGGATTGTTGTAAAAAAAAATTATATGTAATGAAATTATATTCAATTTCATTCCATCTCATCATACTAAAGATTCAAAAGGTCTTTGTCACATGTGGTCTTTGTCTTTTGTCTTTTGTCTAAAAGGTATTTTCACCAATCTTATTCAAATTTGAGTTTTCATTTCCCTCCAGATTTTGAGTTGCATTTGTAAAAGAACCAATGTTGTTTAGTCCCACATTGGTTAGCTTCAAGGATGTGAGCTTGCTTATAAGTATTCATGGGTCCTTAAGGGACATGGGTTCCTTAGAGAGAAGTGTGTCCTCTCACTTGTGTGGGGGGTTGATCCGGGGTGCTTTTACATCGCACGCGCCGAGCCGAGCCGAGCCGAGCCGAACCAAACCGAACCGAACCGAGTCTGGGTCCGGGTGTGGGTGTATATAAATATCTTAATTTTGTTTTTATACATGCACCCACAAGTACCTATACGAGTGTGTAGTGGTACCTGTACACACATAAGGAGACACTTAAAGTACCTGTACGGTATATAGAAATGCCTGTATATGTACAGTACCTTTACAACCTGCCTCTACGTATTCTATATATACGAGGGTATTGGCAGGGGTAACTTCACTTCGTTTTCTTCCTATTTTGTTGCTTCTCAAGGCGTGGTTCTTCTCTGTTTTCATTAGAGAGTGTTTCTGTCCGTCCTTACTGTCTCTGTGTGTTGAGTATAGCTTTCGGACCCCTTCTGTAATCACTTTGGGAGTGCCGTCTTTAGTGATTAGTGGATCGTTTCATCTTGGAGGTATAATTGCATTGTTCCCGATCTGCACTAATAAGGGGCGATTAAAGACCTTAAGGAGAGTGTCTTCTAGATACGACTCGATCCAACCTACTGTCTCCTTTGGCGATATCCTGCAACTACCAAGTACGTATATTTATTTGATTATTTATACTCTTGTTTCGTACTACAGTTTATGCTTTTATTACTGTTTGTATTCTTATATTGTTCTGCCCATAGTCTGGTGATAACATATCCAGATTTGGGCTGTTTCTGTTCTCGTTTGGGTTTAAATTTTATTCACTTTTTTTTTATATATTCTTTTCTTTACTCTACTGAACCAATGGTCAGCATGTTTCGCCTCTCTGTAAGTTATTTGCTCTCTCCCAAAGGTGTCAACTTTGAAGGTAATTCTTCCCTGGTTTTCTTGGTTCCTACAACATTCTTGACTTCTCATATTTTTCAGAAAAGTGGGAAATGAAGTCTTTTGACAAGGCTTCTTTGTTTTTCAGCCATTGTAGTTCAAGCTTTGATGGCTATAAGAGCTTCCTTGGAGGATCCTCATGGTTATCTAGATGATTGGGATGGAGATTTTTTTGACCCATGTAGATGGGCTATGGTCACCTGTTCTTCTGGAAGTCTGATCATTGCACTGTAAGTAATATTACAGAAAACCAGTTGTGCTTCATTTGCGAGTTTAAGAAGTAATAGGAGAAACTGGAAGAATCTTTGCATGAGAAAAAAAACATAGATGTAGAAGAATTATTGAAGCTATGTATAGTCTTGTTTGAGAGGAACTCCAAGTCAAAACTTAGCTGGGACTCTTTCTCCAAGTATAGGGAACTTGAATAATCTCCAGAAATTGTAAGAAATTAATAGTGAAGGCTTTGAAAGTTCATACACAAATTGTGTTGTGTTTATTCAATACTTTTAATTGTGGGTTATTCACTAGGCTTTTACAGAACAATAACATATCGGGACCAATTCTAGCAGAGCTAGGGAGGCTCTTACAACTTTAGACACTTGAGACACTTGATCTTTCAAATAATATCTTCACTGGTGAAATTCCATCTTCATTGAGCCTCCTGCAAAAGCTTCAATACCTGTAGGTAGGAAATTGGTGAGCTAAAACACCATAAACTTTCTGGTTTCTATTTGATCAGGAAATTGCATTTTGAGATATTTTTGAGTGAATCTAATCATGAATTTTGAATTGGACCAGGAGGTTTAACAACAAAGTCTTTATGAACCATTGCCTATGTCTTTGGCTAACATGACCCAGCTTGCCTTTCTATAATCGATCTCTCTGACTTATTGCATCTTCTACTCTCTTTCCCTCTCTAATGGAATTTGTATACAATTTTTTTTTCAGGGACTTGTCTTATAATAATATTAGCGGTACAGTACACAGGTTTCCTACGAGAACATTTAAGTAAGTTGCCCAAAATAATTCACTCTTAATTCTTTCCTTCTTTTTCATTCTTTTCTGTCAATTTTTTGGATGTTGAACATGTTTCTATTCTGTATCATTTCCTTCTTTGATGCAGCATTGTGGGAAATCCATTAATCTGCGCAAAAGGCTCGGAGAAAGACTGCTATGGAACAATGCCGATACTACTTAGCTTTAGCTCGAATGGTTTACAAGGAATGGAACTTTAAATTGCCAACATCTTGAAAATTTCCTTATTTATTCCCACCATTTCTATTTAAATTGCCAACATCTTGATGTTGTTCTTGTTTGAGTATAGAGCAGCAAGGAATATTCTGATACAGCGGAAGTACTTCAATGGTACCAATGGAATTATTGATATTAAAAGAAATATGGACAACCATGGAGGAATTCAAAGCTTGGAGGTGGAAGTGGTGGTGCTCATAATCTGATACAGCGGAAGTACTTCAATGGTACCAATGGAATTATCGATATTAAAAGAAATATGGACAACCATGGAGGAATTCAAAAGCTTGGAGGTGGAAGTGGTGGTGCTGCCTGGGCATTAAAATTCGTATTAGCCCTTTGAGTTGTAACTATAATGTACTGTGTCATGAGCCATAGGACGCATATTTAGGATGTTGTGTAATAGTATTCTATTATTGAATAACATTGTATTTATCTTTTATTGAAATGTAAGTTCTACATTCTTGAATATACGTGATGATGTATTTCTTTCCTTTTGAAGCATGGATGTATTTATAGGAATTTTTTATTGTAAATAAAAAAGAATACTTTTTTAAATATTATTTTTATTTACTACATAATTTTATTTCCGTCGTATAAACACAAGTCTAAACCACTTCTGTACACACTATATCTTACACGACGTATTGTATAACCGTCGTATATAATATATTTTAATTACGATATTTTCCTTCCATCGTATATACGTTATTTTATGCTACAGAATTTTCTACCCATCGTAAAAGAATTCAGAACCCACATTGGACATTTTTCGGTCGTACATGGATACGACGGAAATATATCCTACAGACCTAGGACGGAAAAGTACCATCGTAAAGGTGGTATTTGCTAAGGAAAATAGTTTTTGCTACGAAAAATTTTCGTTGCAAAAGGCCAAATTTGTTGATATGAGCTAGAGATCATATCAAGAAGTTTCTCTAATTTCACTGGTATATCATATCAACATCAAACTACTTCAACTGCTTTAGCTTATCCTGTGTGTTTCTCAGATGACCCATAGGAAGTGATTTAAACATCTACCTATAATCAGCAAAGATCTCTAACTTATGTAGCAAAGGGCATTCGACCTGGATATAATGAAACATTGCATATCAGCAGGCAAAGCATGAGACATCCAGACAATACATGACTTCATAGGGTGGCCTTGTCCATACAATAACTTTGTTTAACTTAATCTCTCCCAAGTGTAAGAGAGCCCCAGTCATGACCCTGTTAGTGATAAGTTATAGCTTTGGAAGAATGCAAACTCTTCAACTTTAGAGAACCAGAATATGATGCTTTTTAAGACAAAAATCTCAATTCTTCAACAACATTCTTCTAATGAATCAAATGGTTTGCATGTGTGAGTTGAATATTAAATGCAACCATGCTGAAAACACAACTTGGCATTTGACCCCTTGTCCAGGAAAGAAAAGCTCATTAGGTATTCAAGCGTACCCAGTGCGCAAGACTCCCCAAACTGCGGGGTCTGGGGAGGGTCATAATATATGCAGCCTTACCCCTGCTTTTACAGAGAGGCTGTTTCCAGACTTGAACCTGTGACCACATGGTCACAAAAGCTCATCAAGTCTTCATGCATCCTTTTTGCAGGCTCCACTCTCCAACATCCAATTGATTCTCTGTTTCACATGCAGATCTTGTATATCTACCAATAATCCATGCAAGAACATCTACCATCTTTGAATTGGTGGAAACGATTCCTGTCCCTCACTATTATTTCTCGACCATAGACCTTTGAAATCAGTTTTGTGATAGTATGACAGTCACTGCAAACTCGAAGGTTCTTCACTACCCTAATCGGATCTAGAGGGCCCAAATGTATGAACCCAAAAGCAATGGCTAGCTTCTCACTGTGAACAAGTAGAACATGCTCTTTCTCCTCTTCTTCTATGTCAAGCAAAACCTGCTGCGTATCTGGTAAGTACCCAAGTATGTTTTTTAGCCGTGTAGAGATCTCCGATAACTTCTTGTAAATTTGATCAGACTCTGGATGGGACCGATCACCGGCTACAAATTGGTGCACAATCCCCTTCAATTCTATCATGCTTACTCCTGGCAATTTAGCAACCCCCTTGGATCTCATCAGGTTCCTCACCTTTCTCACATCATCCCATCGCTTTGCAGCAGCATATAAATTTGAGAGGATGACATAGCTGTTGAAGTTCAAGAGAAGTGAAAAGAGATTACTGATTTGTATGAATTTGCAATTTTTCATTTAAAGGCAAGTGCATGCTTAACTTCCAGTAGGATTAGTTCCTACTACTTGATTTAACAAAGGATCAATTGACCCGAACACCAACTATTTGGATCAGCACATAGGATCAATTGGCACCAAATTGATCCCGTTTCCCAACAAATTGATCCTAGGCACATGCACGAAGCTGGGTGGAGTAGTTTTTGGGAGATCTCCACCACCCAAGCTTTCAATCAAATATTCATAACCATGCAACCTCAAGGCATCTCAAGATCATATTTCTTCTGATTATAGAAAAGCATTTGAGAGAGTATAGTTATGATTACTTAATCAGGTCTGCGTTTAACATAACAGTTCACAGATCTCTTACGCTGCACCCATGTAATTGTCAGTCTTAGTGACCTACATGTGTGCAACTTTTCTCTTATCCTACCATAGCTCATATTAGGCTCCATTGAAGACCTTTATATTGTCGTATTATATATATAATCCCATACACTAAATTTCTCTCTTGGCCCATGCTTAATTAGATTGACCAACCTAAGGGAAGCTGAGGTTTACCAAACTTAAGCATGTGAAACTCATGGTCCCAGGTGAAAATAGCATGAAAGAATCTTATCCATCTAGAGTCTTATATTATCAATATCTAGAATCCAAATGAATCTACTTTGAGTTTGGAGACTTTCTATATGAGATTGAGTATTTAAATATCTGAGTAAAAGGCATGAGAAAAGATAGTTTACCGGCCGCTATGATGAGGTTGTTGGTTGATAAGGCATTTTCCCACTACCTCCCCTACCTCGATATTTCCATGTATTCTACAACCTCCAAGCAGTGCTCCCCATGCACTAGCATTAGCCTCCATAGGCATAGTCGCAATCACCTTAACGGCTTCCTTTAGAAGGCCAGCCCTAGCAAGGAGATCAATGACACACCCATAATGTTCAACCTTTGGCTCAATACCATATGTGGTGCTCATTGTAGCCAATAGTCTCTGACCTTCGTTAATCATCCCAGCATGGCTACATGCACTAAGCATAGCAACAAATGTTATATCATCAGGCACCACATCCTCCACTTGCATTTGTGTAAAGAGATGAAATGCTTTCTTGGCATGACCATGCATGGCCATGCCAGCTATAATGGTATTCCAAGCAAGAACATCTTTGTAATTTATAGAACAGAATATATGTGCTGCTTTGGAAATGCTTCCACATTTAGAATACATGTCTACTAGTGCAGTCCCTAGGATGGTGTTGATTGCTATTTTGTTGTCATCGATGTATTTGTGTAAGCGGACCCCAAGATCCAAAGCACCCAAATGAGCACAAGCTGATAACAGGCTGACCATAGTTGCCTCAGTTGGTTTTATACCTTGAACCTGCATCTCATCAAACAAGTAGAGAGCATCATTCGAGCGGCCACTCTGTGCATAACATGCCAACATTGCATTCCACGACACTACATCTCTTCGAGGCATCATTCCAAAAATTCCACGGGCAGCCTCTATATCCCCAAATTTGACATACCCTGCCAACATAGAATTCCAAGAAACCACATTTTTCTCAGGCATTTCATCAAATAGTCTCTTTGCTTCTTCAATATTCCCAATTGTACTATACCCATTAATCATCGTGTTCCAAGAGATCACATCTCTGCAGACCATCTTCTCAAACACGGATAAAGCAAGCTCCATTTTACCATATTTTGCATAACCATCAATCATTGCATTCCAAGAAACCACATCTCTATCAGAACATACGTCAAACACTTGTTTCGCATCATCTAGATATTCACCATTCGCATACATATGAATTAAGGAGCTACGGATATAAGAATCTGCTTCAAGACCAATTTTTACCAAATGGGTATGAACCAAAACTCCAAATGAAGTCATGCTCGATTCGGTACATGCTTTGATTACAAAAGGGAAGGTAAACTTATTGGGTTGAAAACCTCTGTTATGCATAGTTTGATACAATGAGATAGCTTCCCGTGGACTTTTACTTGTGGAAAGACCTCTTATAAGAAAGTTCCAAGAAATGACAGTTGGGTTTGATAGCTGATTGAAAAGGGCTTTGGCATAATCTAAACTTCCATTAGGTGAGACAGCACAATAAGAGATTAGCCTTTCAACTGCAATTAAGACCTCATAGGGAGAAGGGTTTTCTTCTTTGATGATTTGGGCTTGGATTTGCTTGAGCTCCCTCATGTTCTTGCATGAATCTAAGAGAGAAAGAATAAGAAGAGACTTTGAGGTTAAACATCTTACTGTACTCCGGGTGTTGTTCATGGAAAACTAGATCTTGAATATTTTGAAGGACTTTCGGAAGGGGGAAAGTTTTTTTTTTCCCACATCAATGACCTCTCTCTCTGAGCAATCTATGAGACTCGAACGATAGAAGAAATAGTATGACAAATTTAAAGAACCGAAATCCAAGCTTCAAACCACAGTAATGACCGAGAGCCTTAATGGATCATAAGTTATACCCGGACATGAACCATTAGTGATTCACCTTCTACAAAAAAAAAATGAAACATTAGTGATTAATCTAAGGGTATTACTTTAAACCATCATTTAAAAAAGTCTATCTGAACCGTATATTGAATGGACCATTTAACAATGTCTAATTGAACCATTTATCGAATCGAGTTTCTTTTTCTTGTCACGAAAGATCAACGAAAGACTGGCACAATAGTTACTTTAGCGGCTGCAAAAGCTACCCTGTGGGTGGCAAGTCCGAAGTAAAATAGTGATTCTGACTATACCTTTGTTGTGGTTTTATTTTAACTCTACAATCATCTAATTAGATAATCATTGTATGGGAAACTCACTCGTCCTATGTGCCAAGTCCCTGATTGCTTCGACAAAATTGACTGATTAATAATTGTTTGATTAGATTTTGATTTTACATATTGTAAAAAAAAAATGTTTATATTTTAATTTTGGATCAATATAATTATCGGTTCACAAAGTTTCAAACAATTTAAAACCGATAGACTCATAAACCAAATAAAAGTAGATACAAACCAATTACAAGCAGATTAAGCCGAATAACTAAACTGTTAAGTCAAATAAAAGTGATAATAAACCGATTAAAACCAACTAAAATCGAATAATTAAATCAAGGCGCGCTGTTCTCTGTGCCGCAGTGGAGGCTGCGCCCAAGCACATGGGCCTGCCACTCAGGGGGTAGGGTGGTCATTGCGCTCATCCCCATGTGCCTGGGCGTAGCCTACGCTGCGGCACAAAGAACATTCTCCCTTAATGTAAGAACCATGGATTCTGAAAAATCCAAATTCGCCCAACAGGGGGTTGGTTCTCGATGCGAACCGGATCTCGCCTGTGAACCCTAAAGCAAGGACCCCGATCCCTCTAAGATGCAAATGGGTAAAATTGAAGCTGCCACCTAGAACGGGTCTAGGACCCATAAATATTCCCACTGGGGGAAAGACTAATGACTCAATGGATAAAGGCTGAGGTCCACCCAGATCATTGGGTAAGTGTCAAGTTATGGACTGGGAAGGTGTTAGGCACCCAGACCACCCGGCCCATAGTCGGTCATCCTTCTTTTGACCATTTGCTTGAATAAGTCTCGCTTGCAACCCTAAAACTAATTATTTTAGATCTAAGTCATCCTAAAACTGAGCACCTACGACTAGGCATCTGTGTACAGACTGGGCAACCCTACACCAAGTTCCTATATCATTCTACCCTAGGGTATTTAAAGTGATCAAATCGACATAACAAACAATTAAGCTAATTAAAAATGTTGAATATATATACAATCTAATCATATAGCACATGCAATATATAGCTAAATTAACCTAATTTGGCTAGTCATGGCATGCATGGAATTCACATAATCAAAACATACAAATCTACAAACCCAACTCATGTCAAGTAAGCAGAAAAGAATTCCTAAACATTTACGGGCTAGATGACGGGCTAACCCGAATCCCGTCCTACATATCCACGTCCCACGGGGCCAAATATATTCCGTGCTTCGACTCATGGCCACTGGATGGGCTCTTTCCTTCTCACACGTTCCAATTCTAAGGCCGACCAAAAGGCATCACGTGATACAACCCCGAGATTCCACTTTAGACGGTAACATGCACTCAAACCCAAGTGTGGGTTATAGCCTCTCCACTCACGGCCTAATCTTGGCCGATTGGCCGATGCCCAAACCAAAGCCAAAGCCAAAGCCAATTGGCCCCAAATCAATATGGGCCTTAATCTATTGATGGGTTATGGGCTCAAATAAATGCTACTAAAAAGAAAATAAAGGACTTTCCAATTAGTGTAGATTTGATCCAAAACTGACCTAAATAATAGAATCAAAGAAGATTGAAATACCCATCTGATCTTGGAACGGGCTGGATTTTACAACTAGGTTCATTAATGGGCCTGGTTGAGATTTCCCAAAGTAGGAAATGGGCTTTATCAATGGGCCTGGACAGATTTTACAGATGCTCTTTGACAAAAGGATCTAAAAGGAATGGACCTATGAATGGGCTGTTATTAACATCAGATTTGGGCCTTGAAACACATCCATGATTACCCATTCTCCTCCAAAGCCAAATATATAGAGTGTCTAATACAGTAAACCAAATTGTTGGGATCTATTTGAGAGACAAACTTCAAGAATGGTTTCCCTTTGGAATTACGAACTTGACAATATCATGACAAAGACCACAGAAACATATATCGTTTCAGATCTAAAGCTAAACACAGAGAATGATAAAAGATCAGACTCACACATGGCAAGAATCATAAAAAATAAATGACAGCAACATAGTTACAGATCCATCATACATGGCAGGAATAATAAACAAAAAATAAATAACAGCAGTCAAGCATATATGAAGGTTTAACAAGCACTACTGAAATCAGCAAAATAAGAAGGGAAGGCTGTTTACCTGTAGATGATGGCCGGCAGCTTGAACCCCAATGGTTGGTCGTGGTGTCGGTGGGCAGAAGAATCAAAGCCAGGGGATGAGGAAATTAATACAAATCAGGGATTAAAGAGTGGAAGGGTTTTATTACAAACCAAATAATATTAGATAACAGAAACAAAGTGAAGTAAGAACAACAGCTACAGCTTATCCCAATCCTCGAACTCGATCCCAGACACGATTGGGTCGTTGCCTCTGAATGCAACTAATGGATTAAAAAAAAAAAAGAGAAATTGGACTGCAGGTGCTTTCGGATTAATGGAAGAAGGAAAAAAAAAATGGAAAAGAGGAAAAGAGAAAGGGTTCGGTGGATTTGGATTGATATTTTAGAAGATAGGAAATTAAAAAAAAGAAAAGGGAAATGGGTTTAGGTCGTAAGTGAAACTAAGAGAGAAATGGGGGAAAGGGTCATGGTGAAGATCAAAACCAGATGAGTGAGCTACGGTAGATGGTAGGAATAAAAAAATAAAAAGAAGTAGAAGATGAAGAGGAAGAAGAAGGGTAGATCCTGCTGCTGAATTTTCTCCCCCGGCTCAGGAGAGGCTCCGCGGCTCCAGTGTCTCAGGCTATTTCACTCTTTTCACTCTCTTCTCTCCTGCCTTTTTTTTTTCTCTCCGTTCCTCACTGTCTGTTTCTTCCTTTTTTTTAAATCCCCTGCACTCTATCTCTCTTTTCTCCCTCTTGTTCTGCTAACTCTCCTCTCTTTTTCCGGTTTTTTCACTCTGTTCCCTTCTGTTCTTTTTTGCTGCCTCCTCTGTTCGCTGCCCTCTCCTTTCTTATCCATTTTTCCCTTTTACTCCTTTACCCCTCTTTTAGGTTTTAGATATATGTTTAAAATAGCTTTCCCATTTTACCCCCTCTTTCTTTTGGGTTTTGGATATTTTTCGCATTTTACCCCTTTAAATAAGTATCTCATTTTTTTTAAGGTTTTAGATATTTTATCCTTTTACCCCTTTAATAAGCTAGGGTTTTATTTTTTCTTTTTATTTATTTTTTTTTAACCCTCCTTTTCGTTTGACTCCATTTGGATGCCATATGGCACCCCCTTATGGACTTGGCACCAATGGGTTTTTTCACAGGTCAAGTCCACACATTCTCTTCATTATATGTTTTTTTCTTTTTGAGCTTTCCCATAGGCCAAGCTTATGCATCTTTTTTATTTTTGGTGTATCTGAGATAGAGGTCACCGGTCCTCCATGTGTCATCATCGCCAGGGAGGGTGACAAAATTAGGTGTCTAAACTTAAATCGATTATGAACTGTAACACAAAATCGATCGATTAGTAATCAGTTTCGATTTGGGAACTTGAAACCGATTAATGATTTTTATGGTTTCAATTATTTTTTCACTAAAATATTAATTGAACTGAATCATTTAAATCACACCCGAATCGATTTTAATTTTTTTTGGTAGAAAAACCGATTTTAATTTCAATTATGGTAAATTTAGGTCATGTTTCGCTATGGGAAAAAAAATCAACAAATTTTGCCTAAAAATGCCGATTTCATATGGTTTTTTTTTGGGTAGAATTTCATATGGTAGAGTAATAGGATTAGCATTTTCTAGTCAAAACAGTGGAATTATTAGGCACCGTTTGATAACGTTACTCGTGTTTCTATTTCGTTTTTCATCGAAAACGTTTTTTGGTGTTTTTTTTGTTGCAGAAACATATTTCTGGGTTGCAAAATGGTGTTTGATAAACTTGTCACAGAAACGTATTCAGAACACTTTTGTACTGTAAAGGTATTTGATAAAACCTGTTTCTGCAATAATTTTGTAATGTTTACTATAAATGCAAGAAATTCCATTAATATAATAATCCATATAAAATCAATGATTTTAGAACATTAAAAATTAATTAATTAAAATCCAAATAAAGTGTATATTAAAAAAAAAAAAAAAAAAAAAAGACACATTATGTATGGATTTTACAGTTTTGCCTTGCGTCTGAGATGGAAACTCAAGGAAGTGACTCGTTGAGGAATTCACCTCATGGAGGACTCGGTGGGTTAAGGCCCTAAATACAAAGAATATCTATCAACCCAAGCATATATTTCTTATTAGTAAGATAAAGACAAATAGATAATTACTTTCAGCAATGTGGTAACTTTGGAATTTTCATGTTACTTTTAAAAGCGATAACTGGCATTCCCCAAGTAACCGATGCCCAAAAATCAGTAGGATGAACCAAAGGGTTTCCAATGGATCAAAAAGCTACCACATTAGTAAGGAATTCCACACCCCACAAGTCAATTTAAAAGTTAAAAAAAAAGCACCACATTAGCAAGGAATTCCACAGCCCACAAGTCAATTTAAAAATAAAAAAGCACCACATAAAGTATGGATTCAGTAACTAGTGTTCAACCAGGAAAATACAAGCCAAATTTGCTGAATTAGTTTTTACTTTTTAGATAGTCAGAGAATTCCATTATCTTATAAATCTTTAACATTCATTCTAAGTTTTTTAGCTCTATCAATTCAATAGGTTGCATATCAACGACCTATGAGGCCAAAAGGATCCTGATCAAGACCAAAAAACCCAACTTTTCTCAAATCCTGCCTTTGAGACACCTGATTCTGTTTCTTGTTGAAGTCAAGCAAGAAATAAAAACCACATTCATACTAACAAGTACACCTTCAGCCAAACATTTCAAAAACTTGATTTGACTTTTCTTTTTAAACAACCTGAGATGTTATCTATCGTGCTTGGTCTCTCGATCATCTACCTCAATTTTCAGAAAAGCTAATCAATTCACTACTTGGAGTAATAAAGTCATGAACAACAACTCCATTTGACATCCCACAGAAAATCACTAAAAACTGTAAAAGACGGACACCTGACACCAATTGAAATTGCAAAATGTTCATAACAATTTTTTCCATTGAAAAAGGAGATTAGGAAACAACGTAAACAAAAGAAATTTGTAATTCTACTCTGTAAACTTAATATAGTGCAAGAAATGCTCACAAATTATGAGCCATTTGAGACAATAGCATGCAAATATACAAACAGAGAGGGACAAAGACAGAGCGTTGAAGAATGGGGTTAACGGTCAGGGTTTTCAGAACCAGAGAAAGAGATATCAAATTTATAGCGGCAGCCGGCCTGATAAGGAGCTTCAACCGTGCTTTGGCCCAACCTGGGAGATGTTCTCTGTTCTTCACACCAAAATCACGATTTCTCTTGGATTGGAGTCTGTGGAAGTTGAGATAGATGGATTTAGAGGTAACTGAAGACCCTAAAATCGGGAGTAGAAAGCAAGGGTTTCTCAAGCGTACACACACACACACACATGGAGAGGAGTCCGTACCTTCAACAATGGGGATGGAGGCGAGTTGCAGGAGTTGAGGTTGCTTCGGGTGAGAGAAAAGCTTTCAATCGCAGAGAGGAGAAGACGAGTCTCTTGAGGATTTCTTCTAGTTCATACCTTCAACAATGGCGATGGAGACGAGTTGCAGGAGTGGGGTGAGGTTGATTCAGGTGAGAGAGGAGGTTTCAATCGCAGAGATGAGAAGACGGCTCTCAGTTTGTCCAACAATTGTCAGGTAACAAGTTTTTGTAAGTTGAAACACTTTTATGAATTTGTACACGAAATGGTAAAAAATAAGAAATTGTTGTTTGGGTTGTTATTCATGTAACAAGGGTGGGTTACATTTGGAAAAATAACTAGATGGTGAAAAGACCAATATATAATAAGCAATTGGACATTAAAGGATCAATTAGGTGGGGGTAATTTAGGCATTTTATTTTTTTTTATTAAAATCTCATGATTATATTTTAAATTGAAATTTAAAATGGTATTTTTATCTTTTCACAATATTTGTTTGTCTAACATTGGAAGAAGAAAACGAACCCATCATGCTCTCGCCACCGTCCAAATTGCCGCTGCAACTATCCGTTTTCTTCTTATTCTACTCTTGTTTGCCCAACCCCACACGAGAGGTCTTCGTGAGCAGCAGATAAGCCTCTTACCTCGAGTGTCTTCCTCTATTTCTTCTCTAATCTGAAACCTAATTGCCCTTTGTGTTGCCCTAGTCGCAGAGTTGAGAGTTGTGATTAAATGAGTTATTTTGTTTCGTGAGGAGAAAAGATAGTGTCTTTTCTCGATTCCGAGTGCATTATAGTTGATTCTCAGTATTTTGACCTTAGAACTATTTTTTTACTTTATTTTCTGGGCTCAGGTTACAAAAAATAGTCTATCAATGATTCTGGCAGCTCAATAGAAATAGTGGCGGATTCATCTTGGCCGAGGAGTTCTTATCTGTTCTGGTGCTGTCAATCCTCTCTATCAGGTTGCTCATTAGTTTAAGTTTTTGTTCAATGTGTCTTCTATTCCACGAATTAAGTGCATCTGAATTAAATGAGATAAAAATTCTGGATTTTGGGTGATTTTGTTCTGTAGAGATTGCTGACATGGTCAAGTCATCGGACTCTGCAACTGTTAAGAAATCAGAATCTCTCTCTCAACGGAAAGCCTGTAGTCGAATGTATCCCATGTTTGACAGTATACTTTCCATTCTCTGAATCAGATATCTTGTATTTATCCCATGTATGAGAGATCAGAAATCTCTCTGAGGAATTGGTTGCCTACGTACACCTCGTCTGGGTCTCCCCAACGAATCGAGCATCTGCTGATGCCTTTATTTTTGAGTAATCCACATCCATCCATTTCAGAAACAAATCTGAATAAAAATTCAGAGCTACACAGTTGCTCTTTGATGCTTCATGCACGAGCTCCTCTTTTGTTCTTCACTTCTCTCTGTGCATGTTTATCTGGAGGATATGTTTTTATTTCATTGTAGCAGCAGCTAGATGACGCAAGGAACAATTAATGCTTTTAGCTGCCATCAAATGCATTGGGGAGTAGAAGCTTGAGGCTAAGTTCCATCCAGAAGTCCTCCAGAAGCGTCTTGAACAGCTTGAAAAGGCTAAAACTGAGAAGAAAAAGTTAGCTGCAATCTATTCTTTTATTGAAAACCTTGTACATACAAGAATGTTCTTGTTAAAAATCACATTCATCTGTGTTTTAAATGTAAACATTTGGTTGTATATTGTAACTTGGATTGAATGAAAACTCTGTATGCTTAAGTTTTGTAAGAAAACTGTTTGTAGCCTTATAGGTAACTAGAAGAAAAAAAAAAAGAGCAAAGAAAAACCTGACTTTGTTGTAGTGGTTGGAAGCTGTACAAGGAACAATCTCTCTCTGTTCCTTCTAGAGCTATGGTATGTCAATCATACTGTCAATGGTGAAAAAGAAAAACCCCACTTCTAAGTTTTTTGAGTCTCTCATTGGAAGATAAAAGGTGGAAACTGTACCTGAGAGTGTTTGAAAGCATAGAATAAAGAATCATTTTCAATTTCTCAACTCTAACTTCATCTTTGATCATTTTGATGGGCTATTCAGATGTTTAAAATCAGAATGGAATTGGGTCATTTTCATTCCTCGACAGTTCCTTAGTTGTAGTTCATATCACTTACCTTGTTTGGATTTTGGCATTGAAGTTAAGCTAGGGAGGAATTGAATCTGGAAATCATATCAATTTTAGGATCGTTTGGTCTGTGTGATGCACTCTCATCTAGGAATTGGATTTTTTTATGGAAACAACTAAATATGTTTGGCCCTTGTGGTTTCATCCATTTACTGGTGATGTCATGGGCAAGGTGCATAAAGATTTGAATCCAAATATTGGGATATTCTATTTGATGAACCAAAGCATTCATTTTAAGCAAAAAGTTTGTTTTAATATTACTCTTTGAATTGGCATAGCAGGGAAAAGTAGAATGCAAATGGAAAACTTCTCATTAGCACTTCATAGATACATATCCCAGATTCAAATTCAAGAATTTTTTTTTTCTCAGAAAGAAGGAAGCCCAATGTGAGACAACACTGCTACCTTCCAAAATCTAACTAAAAATTGTCCAAACTCCAGACATGACCATCAGAATAGTACACGAAAAAATGCAAACTTGAAATCCAACATATTGAACGACTGAGCACCAAACAAACACCAATCCTCATCCAAAAACACTCAAACAGACATTAGAAAAGTACATATCTACAACTAAAAGGAGGAAGAAGAATGGAATTTTGATCTTAGGGGGAATCTTTTTAATGACTCAAACCAAAATGACTTACACTCGATGGTAATAAAAAACCAATTGCTGTGAGAACCAGCTGAGCTTCCCATAAGCATTGCTCAAGAGCCAGCTCCCCTACATTGATTCTTGTCGTTTCAATCTGACATTCTTCGCCTTTTCTTCTTGTTCAAAGAGCCTTCACTATGAGAACTGAATAGTGCTTTCATTAATTGACTTCCCCATGAACTAGGGATCCGGCTCCTCTCTAGAGAGCTCAGCACCTAGGGAGTGCCCAAGGGCCATCCAAGGGTTGGGCTATGCTGCACACATCTTGGCGCATGCCTAGGGATATGTGCGGCACAGCCCAACGGTTGGATGCTCCCTGGGCGTGCTGGGCTCCCTGGACAGGAGCTCAAGCCGCTCCTTGTAAGTTTGCATGCTTCCTTTTTCTTCCAGTCCTCCAGGGCTTTGCTGCCTGATGTTCTCTTAGCTGCATTCCTAATTCTCAAATGCTTCCGCCGAATGCTATAAGTCAATTCTGCCAAATGCACATCATCTCAGGCGTTAGGTTTCCTTTTCCACAAATACAAATGCAGATAATAAAGAAAAGGTCCTACCCATGCAAGAGGCTTCTGTCGCTTCGGTTCTATGTAAGGTCATAATGTAAGCAGCCATACCCCCACTTCATGGAGATTGGAGAGGCTATTTCCTGAAATACAAACACAAACAATAAAAGCAATTTTATAGAAAAAATAGATAGTGGGATGTTTCAACCAGGAGGTTCTTCAGAGTAAAGATCTAGGCTCGGAGATCTCGGTGGTGTTTGAGGACACTAGCATCATTTCTGGTTTCATGAACCTCATTACTGCAATTACTTTCTTCCAGAGGAGATGTAACCATGTTCTTTGTGCATCAGATTTAAGTTCTTCAACCTTATCATTGCCATTACTTGCTTTTGTAGGAGATACAATACTTGGTGTCGAAGCATCAATCCTAGCTTCATCAATCTGGTCATCATTTCCCAATTCATCAACTTTCATAAGCACACATACAGAGTTGATTCCCTCTAGTCTACATCTACTCTACCTTCATCTTCAACAATGGATGTACTTCTTAACCAAAAAAAAAAAAAAACAATGGATGTACTGACTTTAAGAGGAAATGTAGCACACATTCTGTCCACACCATCTGAACAAACTTTGGGGAACTAGCACCATTGCTTGCATCCATACATTTATTTTGTGTTTCCATTAAAGTTGAAAACTAGGGCAAACCCTGCCTTGCATAAAATTGAAAGTATATCTTCTGAGAAAGCACACCCTCTTCTCCAACTATAATTACCTACAAATTATGAATAATTTGATTGCATAATTTTCTCAAAAAGATTTCTTTATCTTAATACAAACTCTAATGACTCAAAATTGCTAATATCAAATGAACAGCAGAGGTAGATTCTATCCAGCAGGAATTCATGGGCATATTCTTGTTGAAATATCGTGAATGAAGATGATAGGTCTGGTGATTCTAGGTAAGGAATCAGAACCCAATAGGAAATTGTCGAAAATAGAAAGCACATGAAAGTGTATGCAGTATTGGAAACATAGAAAACGTAAAATTTAATCAGCCAAAATTGGTGGGCTCCAATAAAGTTCAGATTCCATCGTGGGAGATGGCAGATCGCAAGGATTCGACTGGAGAAATCAATATAGAGAAAGAGTGGAACCTCTTGAGAGAAAAAGAAACTGAGGAAAGAATGTCGAAAAAATCTGAAAATTCAGCGTGGTTTCCTCCATCTTCAACTTCTTCGTTTTCCCTCTTTGTCTCCTCTCTCTAATAGAGCCCGGCGGATTCGTTCCTAAGAAGAAAAGTTTGTGGGAACAAATCAAGTACATAACACAAATCAAACTAATTGTATCCATATATCTCTAACCCAACTACAAGTGACAAGTTCTAATGCCAATCTAATTAAACATGTTTTGTCTGCAGAGTTACACTGGTATTACTAAGAAATTGAGAAATGGGGAAGAGACTCACTTGTACCATAGAAGTAGAGAACCTGGAGTTGTTTCCTCCTCGATTGGGGTCGCTGCAAGGTTATCGAAGATGGAGAAGATGAAGGGGTCGCCGGCAGATCGATATTCAAAGTGAAAGACCTGAGAAGAGGAAGAAGGGGTGAAGGAATCATCTGTTGAATTACGATTTAACCCTTAGTTAAGAAATTTAGTTAAAGTTTTTACTTTTTTCAAATTTTCTTATTTATTTTTAGCAGTGAATGTGATTTCACTCATTTGTCCTCATAAATTTATTTCCAACTGCGTCCCTATTGGTAGTTTTAAGAGGGTAGTTGTTGTCTTATTATGTTTGGATAAATAACAGACCCTTGTTATGTTAATAATTCCCCAATAACCTTTTTTTGTGCATAAACTGTTATAAATTTTAATTTATGGTAATAGAAACACCTGAAACAAAACAGGTTTATCAAACGCTTTTTCTGTGCCATTTGTGTGCTGGGAACATTATTGGCACAAAAACAGCAGAAACAACACGTTATCAAACGGTGCCTTAGTTAGTAAGTTCACGTATTATATACATTTATTATGCGTATTCGAACGTTTAATTCAAAAAAACATATTGTACCGTATATATCGATATATATGATAAAAAAAACTTGTTTTTTAAGCATACTTGTATTTTTACCCCAAAAAAAAGTATACCTGTATTATACATGTATTAAACCCGAATTAACGCGTTTAATACTTTTTAACTTAAGTTTAGTTTTGTTTTAAAAAAAAAAACTCAAAACTTAAAGAAGAAAAAACATAAAACAAAACCCTCGTATAATTCGATTTTGGTCTTATTCTTTTCGAACCTTAGCCGCCGATTGCCCCCATTCCAATCATCTTCTTCGTCTCTGTTTTCATTTCAATTCAGTTGGCTGGTTAATTGCAGTTGGGTAATCGGTGATTGCAGAGGCAGACAAGCTCTGTTCCTCTTCTTCTTTGTCTCCGTTCGCCAAACGATTGCAGCGGTGATTGCAGTGGTGACCTAGTGGGAACACTCAATCTGAAGATCTCTCTTCTTCGTCTCTGTAAGTCATTCCTCTTCTTTATCTGTGCTTCTTTTTTTTTTTTAAATTCAAAGAACAAAATTTTCATAAACAAATATGATTCGAGTAACATGAGTTGACAAAACTGCTATTTGATGCAATTGATCATTGACTATAATTCTAATGTCATTGTAAGTAGTAGACCATTAAGCACAAGTTTGGCAGCAGGTCATCTGGGCTTTACATATGACTATAAATTTTTAACCTGTACTAAGGTACATGAACTTCCATTGGTGATGTAAGTTCATCTTAGAGATGAGTTTTAGAACACATTGTCTTATTTTTTTTTGTCTGATGAGATACTTTAATTGATATTTTGATTTGTTAAATGATAATCTTATGAGATATAATAGGGGATATTATATTGTGTTTATTTTAGTTGTGAGGTTTTTTTTTTTTTTTGATAAAATCATTGTCTATATGCTATTATTTGTTTATTAGGTGGTGCATATCTATTACATAGTGAATGCATGCCCGTATTTTTGCTTATAGAGTGGTCGTATTAAACACGTATTAAACATGTATCATATTATTGTTGTATGCATTTTATTACGTTGGATTTTTGAAAAGTATTATTGCCGTCCAATCCGTTTAATTGTCGAACGTATCCGTTCACGTTCAATTGCCGTTCCCAAACTTACTAACTAAGTATATAACTAGGGAGAGGGATCCATATGATGACAGAATGCAGTTTCCCACCAAAGAGGTGGTACGGATTTGTCCAATAGGGGGTTTAATGAAGAGAGAGAGAGAGAGAATGGGATCCATAAGGAGATGTGAGAGGGTGTGTGCAGGAATTTGCACACTGACATAGTGGCAATCTTTCTACCATATAACTGTATTAAACATTTAAGGAGAGGGTTCCCTCAATACCCGTGTACTAAATTGGGCGAAGGAGGGGTTCCCCCTTTCGAATCTTCGAATTGGAGGGGGGTTAGGAGAGAGTGTGGGAGGGGGAACTACAATGTTTTGTATGTTGGCGTGAAAAAGTGTTTGCACACTTTCCGTGTGTTGATATTTTTCCTAAAAATTTAATAAAATATACATGTAACTACATATGTATACACAAAAGATGTACATTTGTAGGATAAAACTATCTTAGCCTAATGTACACACTATGCCTCTTCACATGTATTATCATATTATTTTTGGACAAGAGATTGTTGATTGGTTGTGTAGCCCTTGCACCAATGTGAGCGCATGTAGGGGTATCAATACATATGAGATTTTTTATTTCAGGAGGGATTGGACGATAGTTTTGTACGCTCCTATATCTAGGCACAGAAGCCACGCAACCAAGCAGGTTCTTTTTCCCTTATTTAATCAAAGTGAGAGAAAGAATAATTAAAAATATAAATGCAAGAGAGTGTGGAATACCTTGCTTGTTCAGAGAACCCTCTCCCAACATATATGAATTATTGGCAACTTAGGATTATAAAATTATAAAAATAAGAATCTAATAGTAACTACTTGCACCAATGTAGAACATCCCTTGAAGGTTGAACCTATACAATTCTTAGGCTCTTGAAATATTTACTCGAAACTTGATTTTCCATTGAGTGCTTCCAACACTTCACGCTTCTTGTACCAACGAAGTTTTGTTATGCGATTCAATTTTCATTTACTTAGACTTGATATTTATATTGCTTTGATGCTTCGGTAAGATACATTCAAATACCATTTTTTTTTAATGAAAAGTAAAGTATATATTAAAATTAACAGAATTACAAAAGTTCGAATTTGTACCCACTACCATATTTACACAATTAGAGATACGAGCTCGATTGGCTAGAATCTAAAAAGCTATATTTACATGTAAACGAATAAAATATTCGATCCGTATCCGCGTCTGCACTCGTTTAGCTTTCGGACGGATTCGGATAGTGCTAAACGGATATGGACACATATACGAAAAAGGATTTCGGCTATTCATTTACACCCCTAAACATAAGGGGAAGGTTTTCATACACGGCCGTGTAAATATGCACGGTCGTGTACGTCCCCTCTCACAAAGAATTGGAAAAATCATAAACTTCCACTCATTAATTAATGCCTTGAAACTCTCACCCTCTCACATACACAGCTTACGCAGACATGTATGAAAAATTAACCCTAACATAATCAAAAGACACAAAATAAGAGACAATGTTTTATGAAAGATGAAAGAGTTGACTAAGCCAACTACGGAAATTCTCCTTCTATAACCAAAAACCAAGTTTGTCGAGAATGTCCAAATGGATAGGCGCGTGATGCCTTGGTCTTTTGCGGATGATCGAATACCCTGTTCAATTGTCTTCCCTTATGCTTCAGCAGAATCTACAATACTATAATCAAAGGAGAAAACAAACATCTTTGAGTTAAGATGTAATAGGGAGGCCCCACGCATTGTCCTTCAGAGTTATGCTGAAAACTTCCATCAGTAAGTAGTAATGTGTACCCATCTGGTGGTTTCAGGTGGTGTAGAAGGAAACATATTGGAGGTTGGGGCAGGGTTAGAAGAATTAAAGTTAATTTCCGAGTTGGTGGAGTGCAAAGAAAGAGATGGTGTCAAGTACGAGGTTAAGGTTGCTGATCAAAGCTTGATATTTGAAAGAACATGATAGGGGTTAGGGCTATCCTGATCATGAATCACACAATTCCGTTCCTTCCAAAATATATATCATATCATACTATTATATAAAAGCACGTTGTGGCAAATCTTTCAACTACCTATTCTACCTTTCATTTTGATCTAAAATTTCATTATTCAATTCTTATCTTTATGTCATTCTTTCTTATAATTTCATAATTTTAGGTACCCTTAGTATTAATTATTTTTTTTTTTTAATTAATAGCAAATCATAATTTAGTGATCCAATAACAGACAGAATTTGGAAACCAAAATCTTTAGTGATCCAATAACAGGTCTTGTTAGGCAATTATTACTTCTTTTCAATCCATGGCAAATCGGAATTTGGAGACCAAAATCTTTAGTGATAAAGCTACACTTTTTCTTCCCATTCCACGTCTCTCTCCTAAAGATCTCTCCTTCTTCCCATTTATCTATCTCTTTTCTCTCTCTTCTCAACCTTAATTAGTTGGAAATCTACCAATTTACGGCAAAAAGAAAAAGAAATTCCCTCTCATAGGAGAGTATATTTCTTTCCAATTTATTTTATCAACCCTCTACATTGACATCGCTCAGATGTCATCCTTGTAGCTGAGAAAGCTTTCTTGGAATTTACCTCAGCTGAGCAACGACAAGGTAGCTCTTTTGGGGCTAGACCAAATGTCCCTCCCCCTAGTCGGCTTTGGGAACCCCCTCCAATGGGTGTGGTTAAACTGAATTGTGATGCAGCTCTTCCTAAAGGTGCTACTAAAGGAGGGGTGGGAGTGATTGGTAGAAGCCACTCTGGTGCTCTCCTTAAAGCCCGTTTCATACCCCTTCACTTTGGCTCGACTATTATAGGGGAGGTCCTTGCAATTAGATGTGCTCTATTGTTAGCCTTGGAGATGAACTTTGAGAACATCCAGGTGGAATCAGACTGCTCTGATGCGATTGGTTTTCTTGTTGGTCGGAAAACACCGGGTTGGGAAGTGGAAGACCTGGTTGCAGATGTATTCAGTCTTTCGGCTTCTTTCTCTTCGGTTTCCTTTTCCCTTGTTCCTAGGGCTATGAATGTGATCTCAGATGTCCTAACTAGGAAGGCCCTGTCTATTGTGTGTGTGACAGACTGGCCACATTCCACGCAGTAACTTCAACATCTCTGTGGGGCTGAAGCTGCTGGTTGGACACACCCCTTTGCTCAATAAATTTTCCATTTACCAAAAAAAAAAAAAAAATCCTTGTTTCAGGATTTTTTTCTCGGTACCGTTCTTCTGTCTTTTCTTTCTTTTTCCCGCATCCCCCAATAGTTCATCGATTTTAATTTCATCACTTCAGTTATAGTGTTCATCTTCAGTTAAAATTTCTTCTACGTTCGCCTGTTCATGTTGCATCTCGTGAATCAACTTGGAGGAAACCGACTTGTGAGCCTTTTCTTTTCCTCCTCTTCTTGAATCTTCTAAGCGCTTCGGGGGGTTTTGATGTAGTTCGACAGAATGGCCATCATAGGCATTGATTTCAAGTCGTGAGTTTGAATCGTTTCCTTACTCAGTAAATTTACAAGATTGTTCTTTTTAGGAATCATTGATCGCGGGCAGATGAAACAGAATCAAGAAATCTCAACCAGGTATTTCATCTCTGCGTTCTTTTCTCCTCCCACCCCTCTTTTGTTTGTTTTTGTTTCTCTCTCCCTCCGTTTCTCCACACCCCCTAACATTGCTTTTTTCCTTTTGTATCGTGCTTCTCAGGGATCACTGATCACAGCTAGATAAACCACTATCAAGAAATCTCAACTGGTAATTTCAACTGTGTTCTTTCTTCCCTCATCCCTCTTTTCTCTATTTTTTGTTTCCCTCTCTCCCTCCCTCCCTCCTCACCCTTTATTGGTTTAGGTTGAAAAAAACCTAATATTAAAGGGCAAATCGAATTCTTAAGTTAGAATTTATAACCTATGTATGTTTGTGGGAATCACTTCTTTTTCTTCCTTGTTGGTCGGAATGTGGCTCTATTTTAAAGCTTCTGGACTTAGTTAACAGTTCCACAATGTGTCTGGATGGCGATTCTTGAGAATTTATAACCCATGTTTGTGGGAATCACTTCTTTTTCATCCTTTGTTGGTCAAAATTTTTCTTAATCTTTCTTTCCCCCCTCTACCCATAGAATAACATATTTACTAAAGGCAAAGAAGGAGGTGTGTACAATATGATGCTTCTGTATTAGATGTTCTGATTCTCTACAGGTCACTGTGGAGATTCTAAGAAAATGAACAAATATTCATGTTGGACACTTCAAGAACTTTGAGATCATATTTAATATGATGTCAAACTTTTACCTCTTCTTTGTATATTTAATTAGTACTCTCTCATTACCTCTTCTTTGTATATTTTGGAAGGCTAGCTGTTCTCATTCTTTTAATTTATGTGCATCATAAAATGCTTTGACATATCAAGCATGCATTTTGCGATCTGACTGGGACAAGGCTCTTAATGATAATGCTTTATTATTTTCAAAAATAGGTACCTATACTCAACCCACAGCTTACAGGCTTGATACTTCACTGCCTCAAATTAATTTTTTACACTACAGCAGGAGAAGATAAAACTAAATGAGGAAAACAGGTTTGGTGAGTAATTTCCAGGTAGAGCTTGCTGAACAGATTGGTTACTTTGTAGCATGGTTGCAACATCAACGTCTGAACAAAACGAGTACCTTCTGTTTGTTGAGAAATTCTGCCATTCTTTTTTAGATTGCAGAAAAGAAATTTTGGTGATTCTTTAGAGGTATTTTCTTTTGTTTCTTTTGTGCACTCTATTTTTTTTTTTAATTACTCTATGAATTTTGCTTTTATTCTTCATAGGGTGTGGTTATGACTCCGAGTTTTAGGTCTGCATTGGTTTGGGTTTTCCTATTCAATTACACATAATGTGATGTTTTCCTTTTTATTTCCTTAAAAATCGACATTGACATATGTTTAAACTCCTCATTGATGATCTATGTATTAGTAAGGAATTGACTCCTCGCATGTTTATATAAAAAGAAGCTTCCAAAATCCAGAACAATTCCTCACTTCCTGTCTCTGTCTCCCCAATGTACCTCTCTTTCATACATTGTTACTGAGAGAAAAAGGAAGATAGTGTACCATTTCTATCTCCTCTCCACGACATCCCTTTCCCTGGCAGGTCTCTCTCTCTCTCTCTCTCTCCCCTTCGTGTATCGCTGATTAGCTGAATTTTTTTCCCTGAAAGGAAATGAGAAAACCGAAAAAGTCCAAAATAGTTTTATTGCTCTGAAGTAGAACAACTGGAAGTGTATCTAGAAGCCACCTAATACTTTTTATAATCTTGTTTTATGTATGGTTGATTATATGGTTGATTAGTTTCTTTTGTGATCGATGGATTTACTTCCTTATCCCCGCCTCTTGTTCTTTTACCATTTGTATTTATTTCTGTTGAGTATGGTTTCACTTATAAGTACCGTTTTGACATGGGAGAAATAAGCCAGTTTACTCAATGGTTGAATGACTGATCTGGTTTTCTTAACTATGAGAACCAAAACAACTTACATTAGATTATATTAATTTATTCAACAATGTTGACAAGGGAAGTGGGGAACTTGATGACCTTGACTGCAACCATTTCCAGTGACATCCATCGTAGAAAGCTATCAGCACCACTTGGCTCCAATGCTCTCTTTGATCTCTGTAGTTGGTGTATGTTAACCTTCAATTTCATGCTCTGCCCTTTCAGCACCATAGATTAGAATATTATCAGGTAAACAGAGAATGTTGAATTGAAATCTCTTAATTTTATTTTGTTTTTCCTGTCAATTCTGTTTTTTGACTAAAAAAGTTGGCATATTTTTATACAAAAAGGAGTTCAATAAAAAGACAAGGGAATGTCCTCATGATGAAAGGGTTTGGTTAGCCTTAGCAGAATTATTAGAGCAGAGATAGTACTGAAGTGGTCATTGAAAGATGGCAGCAGATACTAATGCAGCACGATGGGAGTTGGAAGTTGTGGAAAGGGTTTCTGCATGTAATTCGAAGTGATTTCTCAAGATTTAAATTTTGAACATAAGAAATTTGTATGCAAATGCATTCCAGGTTCTATCTACCAAATGTGCCAATCTGTGTAGGCAGGTTCTTTTCTTTGTATATTTAAGCATCTCTTCTTTGGAGTTTTTGTTAAAATAATCTTTGTTGATTTTGGTACAATTAAATTCCGAAGTGCCATTCAATCTTCTTCGACACAAATATTAATCTCTCTAGAGATTCTTGCACATAAATTCTTAGTAATTTACGCTCTGTCACCTAACAAAAGCCCTCTTATGGAATTGCATTCAAGTTCAGTTGAAGTATTTGAAATTTGATACATTAATTTCACCCTATACTAGGTTTCCTTGCATGATTACATTTTCTCTCCATCATCGAACAAATAAATGCACGTGAAAGTTTACTAGTATATATATATATATGTTTGGCCCAAAAGAGCCATGCCGAGTTAGTCTATCAAAGTTTTGGCACTCCTGTTACGATCCTGGCAGAATTCTGGCTTTCAGGGATATTTTGGGTATTCTTCTATTTTTTGGGTTTTCTAGGGTAATTTTCCCAGAATGTCTCTCTCTCTCTTTTCTTGGTTTTTCTCTGTTTTTTCTGCTTTTTGGGCTGCTAATTAAAGCCAAGGGGGAGAGGATCTCTCACCGGCGAATTGGGAAATTCTCCAGCGAAAAAGCTGGGTTTTTGCAGTCTAAAGGTGGTTTTAACTAGCAAATCCCAAATTTTGCCAATATTATCCCTTTTTTTTTTTTTTTTTTTTGTATTTTTACAGGGATTTTCCTAGGATGATATTTCCCAATCCAATCATCGTATTTTTACGATCTTTATAAAAGTTTTTCAGATTACTATCCAATGGTGCAAATATCGGACGCAAATTATGTTGGGAACATGGTCAAAATTGTGCTTGAAGGGTGAAATGACGACAACATGACGACAAAATGGTGTTGTCTTTGCATCGAAGGGGAGATTTGGGCATATTATGATGAAATATGCCTATCCTACAAATTTTGGGTGGTTTTGGGAAGGGTCATGCTCTCCCTATTTGGCCGAAGGATAAAATGGTCATTTTCTGGCGTACATGTTCTGAAGATACTGCTAAGTCTGTTCTAATGTCACGTGGATTCTTTGGAGTGACAAAATTGCAGTGTCTACAGACTGGTACAACCGATCTAAGCATATTTGATCATACAAGAATATACTGTATATATATTATTCTCAGAATTAGGGTCCTCCGCATAGAAATACAAGCATGAAGAAGCACCTTTGATAATGGGTGTGAACTAATAACAATGTAGTCAATTCAGCATAATTTATATTTTAGGACTTGTACAGATTCTAACCTAGAATTAGCTAATTTAAGCAAAATAATTGTAGTCGAGATGAAGATGTTGAGATTGATGAGTGGTAAAACTAGAAAATGTGAAATTAGAAATGTCAAAAAGTTGAGGTGATCAAGGAGCAGCCCCGATAGAAGACAATGTGGGGGAAGTTTCTTTAATGTGGTATGGACATTTGCAACAGAGGTCTTTGAGTGCAACAGTAAAGAGGAGTGATATATATATGACACATTAGAGGGGTTAAAAGACAAAGGGATAGACCAAAGCTGACTCGGGAAGTAGTGAGAAAAGAAATGAATAGCCTCGCCTTGACAACTAAATGACCTTACATAAAGTTGAATGTCGAAACAGAGTTCATGCAGCCGGCGGACCCCATTTAGTTGGGAAAAGGCTTAGCTAAGTTGAGTATAACTAATTTTAGCTCTTTGTTTTGTCTTTCCTTGTGTTTGTGTGTAAGTAAAACCGATATGAATAAAAAAAAGAAAGCACAAGATGAAGCTAGAGAAAAAGATCTACTTATCAGTCAATAGTAGAAAAGTATATCCAACATCTCCGATGCCCTGAGTAATCCTGCTTACTGACATGATCGATGATAGTCATGATGTTTCTTCAATGCTCTCGTTGTTTCTTGTCTGCCATATACACCAAAGAGTAGCTCCATGGTTTTCGTCCCCTTTCCGAGCTTTTGCCTCTTCAAATTAAGAGTACAGTAGATTCTCCATGTTGTTTGGGGAATCTCTCTCCTAATTAACTGCCATGTCTTCTACAATATTCCTCAGAGTAAACTTGCAAAATGGATCAGCATTTTTGGGACGTTTTCCTTAAACTTGATAACTAAGTAAACAAATATTCCTCTGGAGATTGATTGTTAAGATGCTATCCCTCTACTGCATCCATCCAAAAAGCTATACTTAATTGGTACTGCTTAATTAAAGAAATCCTAAGCCCAACATTATTAGCAAACCAGACAACACGCGAAAATGGACACTCAAAAAAACACCATGCCATAAAGATTCCTCAGCCTCGTGACACAACACACACATGGTATCTATAGAAAATAATTTATTAAGATACCACTGGGGGGTTAGAAGACCATCTTGACAACATTTCCATAGAAACAATTTGAACTTGGGATGAATCTTTAGTTTCCAAATGAGAAATCAGATCGAGGGCTTAAATGAGGGAATATTAGGTGAGGAATTACTACCGCCTTTAGCCAAATAAAAGAGACAACATTTTTAATAGAGAATTTTTCCAGTTTTGGGTAATGGACAAAACAATTCATCATTGGTAATAGCTAGGAAAAGCTTAACTTTGAGAATATACTAACTAGACACAATCTACAAGGGGGGGAAAAAAGGAAGGAAATGAGGGTTGACTTGTCCGATTCCAGCTTCCACTTGGATCTCTTAATTCAGAAACTTAGTAATAAGTGAGAAAGGGCTGAGTTGAAGATGGGTGAGAAAAGCAGGGAATATGTGGAATCCAAGGATCAAATCTTAGTAAGATTCCGAGAACCAATTCGCTAGCAGACCATTTTCTTTAAGAGTGAGTGAATATTCAAGATACTCCTCTAAAATTTAGAATAAGTTCTGGGTGTTAAGGCTTCAAGGAAAGATGAGTTGCGAAAATATCGTGCTTTAAGTGTAAGGTAAGATTATGATTCCTGTTGGTGAATTGGTTCTGTCCGATTCAGATTCAATTTTGATCTAGATTAGTTAGAATCGGTTAGGAATCGGTTAGGAATCGACAAGATTAACCTTAGAAATGAAGTATGTTTCTGAATTAGTAGGAATTGAGATCGGTCTTGACTATTCTAATCCCAAGTTTAAAAACATTGGGTAGAGAGCTTAAGAAGTTGTAAAAGAAAGGAGAGAAGAAGATGCACATAAAAATGCCCCCTACATGTTCGGCAAAATTCCGTTAAAAATCTTCTCCGCAAAATATACGTTCGAAAAGGTTGCAAAGTTGGTTAAAAACGATTGGATTTCTAAAAGCCCGCCCAACGGATGGGCGTGACTGCCTCCCTCTCCCCTCATCTAAAACCCCCCCTTTCCCCTCCATTAAAGCTCTTAGCAGCCTCTGCCGGCCTAAGCCGGCTCAGCTGCTCTACACCCCTCTCTCTCTCTTCAACTTCTGTTTAAAAAAAGAACAAAAAAAACAAAGAAGAAGAGAAGCCGAAACAGTTGCTCCTTCATTCTTTTATCTCTCTCCCGTCGTTGGCTTTCCATCTAAAAATGGCGGGAGAGGAGCAAAAGAAGAAAGTAATGTCGTCGTCGTCGGAATCAGAAGAAATGGAGGAGGAGTTGCAGAAACTAGAGCTTGTTGGGCCTATGTGGAAGAACAAGAAGCGGCTTTCAAAACAGCTTTCGATGTGCGAGACGCCACGCGACATCGCCTGGGAGAAACGGCGCCGACAGATCCTCCGACGGAGGAATGGATTCGAGGAATCAGATGCAGGGCTTATTGGGTTGACTGATGAGGATCTTTGTGAGCTGAAGGGGTCTATTGAACTGGGGTTTGGGTTCAATGAGGAAGATGGGCAGAGCCTCTGTAATACACTGCCTGCTCTCGATCTGTATTTTGCGGTGAATAGGCGTTTCTCTTCTGCTTCTTGCTCGTCTTTGGACACCGCTGGTCTTAAACAGAGGGGGTATTCGTGTAGCCCAGTGTCTACTCCACTGGGTTCTGCCAAAAGCCCAACTTCGTCTTTAGGGAGCCCAAGGAGCGAGTCCGATTGGAAGATCTGCAACCCAGGTTGGTTTCTCTCTCTCTCTCTCTCATAATGAGGTTAGGCCTTACGGCATCTAATGGCGGCCCGTTCAAGAGATTTATTGGGCTAGCAATCTGCCCAACAAAATTTCTGGGCCAGGAAACTCGCATGGTGGATCAATTCTTATTGACACTAACAGGTCATATTCTTATTGGACCTATTTGCCTTTAATATATATTTTTTAAAATCATTATCAGAATTTAAGATTGACCTAAGTAAACAGGTCAAGTTTAGGAGAAAAGTTCTTACTTTTTCTCTCTCTCTCTCTCTCGGGAGTGGCTAACCCAACACCTGTAGTGTAGGGTTCAATTGGACTAAGTCGATAATACCCTACTCCTATTGTGAGATACCTTCTTCAGCCTATCCAAAAGCCATGATGAAGGGGAGTCTTAAAGCATACCTCTTATTAGACGAAGTCGATAATATCTTCTTTCTGTCGTGAGATACTTTCTTTCACCCATCCAAAAGTCACAGTCAAGGGATTCCCCTCTCCTTGTTGCGAGATACCCTCTCCTGCCCGTTCAAAAACTACGATCAAGGGATTCCTCTTCGCCATGGCTTAAGGAAAACTCATCCCGCCTATTTCTTATTACTAAGTCAAATGTCACACTATGTCATGGTCATGTAGGCCCACAACTGAAAAATGCCATGTGACAATTATTAAGGGCATGACAGAATTGGTTTGGGGGCTGGACATGTCAAAAGAAAAATAATCCTCTCCAATTCTTAAAAGTGTGCAGTGCGGCAGTGCGGAATGGAGATGTCAATACTAGGCAGCTCGGACATCCAATGGTCCGAGTCAATGAGCTCAGACCGTTGGATGTCTGAGCTGTCAGGTGTCAACATCTCCACCGGGCGGCTTCCGGGCACTAGTCGCATTACACACTATTAGGAATTGGAGAGGATTAAAATCCCATGCGAGAACCCAATTTTCATTGTGGGAAAAATTATTTTCTTTTTCTAACATGGAATATGAACCCTTAATTGGTTCATATGTTTCATATGGATGTAATTGTCAAATTTTGTGACCATCTCAAACTCTAAATTGTATAAGTAATCATGTATGAGATTTGTTCCTTTAACTCTTAATAGATTTTATTGTTCAAATAATTTCCCAAAAATAATTGAAAATTTCAATTAATTTGATAAATTTGATAAATGACACATGGAATAGTCAGATTTAAAATTCAACATCCATAACTAAAATAAAACCTGGACAATGTCTACTAAAAAGGTGGTTATGAGTTCAATTCTCATTAAGACTAAGTTTCCCTCCACCCATAGAGGACGGTTTACCTACCATCCTAGGGTTCACAAACTCCTCCTAGAGTTTTAGTATTCCAAAATACCCTCCCGATACCCTTTCCCGCCCTGCGGTGAATGGGATCCCATTCACGTGAGTGGAACCATGGAGGGAAACTCCGTCCTATATATACCAATAATTTTTCAAAGCCAGTTTTTAAAAAATATGGACAAATATTTTTCAAGCCCAATTCTGCCATGTGGTTTGGTGCCTTTGAAATGAAATATGACAAGAGTATTGGGGTTTTTTAAAGTCTTTCCAGGTTCTAATGCAAGGTAAATGGAAGGTGATTTGCAAATGAAGAGCTCACTAAGCTCTACCATTTTTATAAATAACTGTACAAAGTGATTGGTTTTAATTTCTATTTGGTTGTAAACATTTTTGCAGGGGATAAACCACAACAAATAAAGACAAAGTTGAGGCACTGGGCACAAGCCGTAGCTTGTTCTGTGAGGCAATCTTATTGAAGAGAATGAGAAGTGGGAGTTGTACAGAGAAAGGGAGAGAGATAGAGCGAGAGAATATGCACCCACCAGAGAGATAGGCAAAAGGCATGGGATGGGCATAAAGAGACAGACATATTGATGCTCACTGCCAATTTATTTGGGCTGTGTTTGGTATGCATTCTTGGAATAGATTCTAGGTCTATAACGCATTCTGACACGAAAAACTTGATTCTTTTTTATTTTTTCGTTTCAGAATGCGTTTTAGACATAAAATCTATTCCAAAAATGCAAACCAAACACAGCCTAGATATCCAATTTTCCATTGCAAAAAGGTTGCAGTTTTCTAAGTTCATGGTAGTATAAATGGAATAATATTTTTGCATGTAGAGGATTCTTTCATTGTATTCTTGTTATTTTATTTTATTTTTTTTCTTTTCTTTCTTGAAATTCCCTTTTAAATTTCATCTACGACATGCAATTAATATGTATTCAAAAATCAAAATTCAAGGCTTCATTTAGCCTTGCTTAGGAGGGAAAGTCATTGTTACCATTTTTTCTAGTTGTTTATATAGAAAACAAGAACCTAAAACAATGCAAAAAAGAATGGAAATCGCAAATAAACAATCATACAGTGCACAAAGATTTACGTGGTTCAACAAGATTGCCTACGTCCATGGTCATATGAGATATGTTTCACTTTCAGCGAAGAAAAGGTTACAAGTGCTCGTCCTTACACCTCTTTCATATTGCATTACAAAGAAAAAACCCTCCCTACAGATTTATAGCAAAACCCTATACATAAATTTTACCAAAAAAAACTTATGACCCTTCAGAATCAATCCACAAATCCAAGCGGTGGAATACAAGACATCGTACCTCCAACAAGCTCCACACATTTAATATACATAAATCGAGTTTATATGGTTAAAAAAAAGAATAAATAAAGAAAATTTGCAATTTCAAACCATTGTATTCTATTCTCTATCTTCTCATTTTTGTGGTGCCAAAGGAAAATAAAAATATTGCAAAAGTTTGGTTGCAGCTCCGCTACCACTAGTCTGATTTCATTCACTTAAAGAAAGACTTGGAACACAAATTGTAAATATAGTGAAGGAGGAGCAACTTGTCATTGATCTCCAACCATTGTTAGATAATAGCTTGATCAAAGAACAATCAATCTTTGGAAAGCCTTTGTAGATTGACCTATTAATAACAAGGTTTGTTTTTTTTTTTTGGTAATAAATTAATAACAAAGTTCACTCAAGAGGATCATGAACTTTGGATTTATCTAGTTTTAATTGGTACGACAACTTGAATTTCTTGTATACAAATCAAATACTAAAATGATATAGAAAAGAATCAAAATCGCAAAACAAGCAACGCCAAATGCATGTTCTCTGTGTCGGGGGTGCAGGCTGCGTCAATACACATAGGGATGGGTGAAATGACCTTCCTGCCCCCTTAAATGGTAGGAATACCCATCCCATGTGTCTGTATGCAGCTTGTGTTGCGGCACAGAGAACATCGGCCCAATAAAAAATTAGACAATATAAGAATTTATGTGATTCAACAAGATTGCATACATACATAATGAGATGAGATCTACTTAACTGTCAATGGAGAATAAGGTTACAACTGTTTGTCATCACACCTCTTTGAGATTACAGAGAATGAACTTCCTTGGCTATAAAAAGTTCATAACAAATATTAGGGCACTTTATATACCAAAATACACATAATCCTGAAAACTTTTTCACGAGAGTTTTCACGAGAGCTACTGCCCTTCGGGCCCTACTGTGTTTTACAATCTTCAGAATCAACCCACAAACACAAACGATATCGTACCCCCAACATTATAATGTTGTTGTATTGTCTCAATGTCATGCCCTTTCAACTTCAGTGACAGGTGTTGGTCTGGCTAACAATATTAATCTGATATGACACGGTTTAGAGAATAGGGGTAAAAAGAACCAAAAGCTGTTGATTTGTTTTTTATTTGGGGAAAAAAGGTTCTCTTAGCCATTGGCATAGGGTACACTAGCATAGTTGTGTCTCTCTCTCTCTCTCTCTTTTCCTCTCGTGAAATATTTCTGCACTGGTTTCTAATGTACAATATCATTTTATCGTACCTCATAGGTAGGCTTCTCTATGCCGCTTGCTCAGAGACTCCTCTCCCTTTTTCTTTTTTAGTATAAATTTAACTCCCTACAAGAAGATACTCACTAGTGGGTGATGAATAGCCAAAAACAAAGACGGCGGTTTTTATTGCTGGAAATCTGCCCCGAAATTTGCTGCAACAATTTAATCTGGGTGTTTTGGACATCCGACCATGTTGTTTACACCTGTAAAATTTAACCAGTTCTATTTCGACCTATATGGTAATTGATTAGTTTTACTGGTGGTTATTAAAAACCGCCACTATTCGAATGCATAGTTGAAAAATCAGGTTTTCTGACTTGACTTGTCTTTCAGAAAAAATCTGGTGACTCGGTCTTGTCAACCCAATCAAGTCGAGTCACAATTTTTAATTTTTAAACACAACAAATATGTATAAATTAGTAAAAAAAAAAAAAATTAAAAAAATATATGGGAAAAATCAGAAAAAAAAAATCAAGTAATCACATATCAATGCATTTTGAGTTTATACCACTAAACATGAGAAGGGAGTCGAAGAGTTGAAGGTTTATGACTACTTTAAGATACGTTTTTTTGTTTTGGGAAAATATCACGTACCTCCTCTGAGGTATGACTTACATACACTTTCACCCGTGAGGTTTGAGAAATTCCACGTACCTCCCCTGCTTTCCAAACTAAGTAACAAAAACACCCACTTCGTTAATTGTAGACGTTAAACGTTAGAATTTTGATTTAAATGGCCAAATTGCCCTCATCTTCTTCCCCAAATCGTTTCCCCAAAACATAAAACCTTAAACCCATTTTAGGGTTTCAAAACCTCACTGCCGCCTTTAGCGGCGGCCAAACCAAATGACCGACGGCGTGGATGTTACTGGTGAAGGATTGCCGTGCTCTAGCGACTGCGATGCCGACATCAGATCCCCGTGAAAGTGGACGACAATGGTTACACCACCAGATCAACCATGTCCCGACTTCCTTTATAAACTAACCTACTCTTATGTGTTCTTGAGATTTGTTCCGTAACTCGTAAGCGATTTGAATGGAAAACTTAGGCGAAGTTTTGAAGAACATGGCTTCGGACACGGTTGGTGAACTTTATTTTTCTACTTTATTTTTTTTTTTTTTTGTAGTTCATTTCTCCAATTGAAATTGATTCAATTACTAACTACTACATCCTTTTATGTTTCTGTGTAGATCGAATCAGAGAATCGACAATTGAAACATCTAGGATTTATCAAGATTGCTGCTATTAATACCTTGATATGCGTATCGAACCTTTATGAATAAGCTAAACAGAATTCTGGGCCTTTGAGATCTGGGGTTCGAATTGTCGAGGGTACTGTTAGTGCACAACAAGTTGGAGCTGCAGCGATAGAGTCATAGCCTTCTATCCGGCAATTAAAACCTTGGACTGAGATGCTGGTAATTGTACACGTTACCGAATTAATGGTGGCCGGAGACCTGCGGTAGAAGATTTACATCTAGAGCAATTAGATGTTAAAACTGCATTTCTCCATAGAGATTTGGAAGAAGAAATTTACATGCATCAACCTGAAGGATTTGAAGTGAAGGGCAAGGAGAAGCTGGTGTGTAAACTGAACAGGAGCTTGTATGGCCTCAAGCAAGCTCCAAAGCAATGATACTTGAAATTTGACAAGTTCATGCAGGACAAAAAATTTACAAGATGTCAATCTGACCATTGTATTTATTTTCAAAAGTTTGAAAAAGTAGATTTTATTATTCTTGCATTGTATGTAGATGATATGTTGGTTGTAGGAAACAACATACAAAGAATAAGTGATCTCAAGAAAAATTTGTCCAAAGTCTTTGACATGAAGGATTTGGGTGAAGCAAAGCAGATCCTTGGCATGCAAATAAGGAGAGACAGAAAAGAGAAGAAGTTGTGGCTATCCCAAGAAGAGTATGTGGAGAAGGTGTTGAAGAGATTCAACATGGACAAGGCAAAGCCAGTGACTACTCCATTGGCTGCCCATTTCAAGCTTTCAGAGGATTTGTGTCCTTCTACAGAGGAGGAGAAAGAGTTCATGGCAAAAGTGCCATACTCATCAGCAGTTGGGAGCTTGATGTATGCAATGGTGAGTACAAGGCCTGATATTGCACATGCAGTGGGAGTTGTTAGTAGATATCTAAATAACCCAGGAAAGGAGCATTGGAATGCAATCCAGTAGATACTTAGGTATCTAAGAGGTACATCCAACTACTGCTTATGCTTTGGTGGTGCTAATGTTGATGTACAAGGCTTTGTTGATTCAGATCATTCAGGAGACAGAGATGGTGGAAGGAGTACTATAGGATATGTTTTCACTGTAGGTGGAACTGCAATTAGCCGGATTTCCAAACTACAAAAGGTGGTTGCTCTTTCAACCATAGAGGCAGAGTATGTTGCTGTAACTAAAGCAAGTAAAGAGATGATTTGGCTTTAGAGGTTTATGGAGGAGTAGGGTAGGGTGCAAAAGAATAGCATATTATGGAGTGACAGTTAGAGTGCCATTCATCTTGCAAGGAACTCAGCCTTTCATTCAAGGACAAAGCACATTCAATTGAGGTATCACTTCATTCGGTCTCTTTTGGAGGATGGGCAGCTGAAGCTTGACAAGATAGATGGCAGTAAAAATCCTACTGATATATTGACAAAGGGAGTTGACAAGGAAAAGTTGGGACTTTGCTCAACTTTGATAAATCTTCATGGATGAAGATTGGTGGTGCTGCTCGAGCAATAGGTGTTAAGGGTTCTGGTTTTTTCTCTGGAGTATTGAAATCAGTCTTCAAGTGGGAGATTGTTGTTGGTGAAGCCTGCTTTGGCCCAAAAAGTGCGGTTGAGACCTTCGGAGGGCCGTTTCGGCCTCGAAACGATCTCCGAATGCCAAAAAATGGCGGGGCTCCAGGCCTCAAGCATGGAGTTGTGTCGGGCTCGTCGAGATCTTCGAAATGAGTACTTTTGAGCCATGTGTTATGTTTTGGCCCGGCTCAAGTTTTTGGGCATTTTTGGGCTAGGGGCATTTGTGTACTTTTTGGGGTTAGGGTTTTCCTATATATTGTTCTTATCTCTTTCAGATAGGGTTATGAGGGTTTTGTAACATTTCAGAGAAATAGTGAAACCTATTCTACTGCTCGGCCGTGGACGTAGCTTCCATTTTGGAGGTGAACCACGTAAATCTCTGTGTTGTGCGTTGTGTGCTCTCTCTCTATTTTCGTTTTTCTTTCTGCAAATCGCCATTCTGGGCATTGTTTTTCGTAACACCTCTAACCTTTAATGTGTTTCTACTTGTAGGAGTTTCTCCTTTGATGATTTTGTTTTGGGTAAGACTTCTTTGATGATTTTGTTCAATAAAACTTAGTGTTTCAATAATAATAATAATAATAATAATAATAATAATAATAATAATAATAAAGTGCTTTATTTTAAAAAAAAAAAATTAGAAGTCAAAAACGAAACTTTTCATCTGATATATTTTTTTAATTATTATCAAGAGCTCAGCATCTTTCTTGGACTAGAAGATATCTCCAAAATATTTAGATAGTAGAAGCTCAAATTCCTAACCTCTTTCTTCAACAAGAAGATTTCTCCACACCATTTGATATTAGAAGCTAAAACTCCTAACCTCTTTCTTAGTCTATAAGATTTCTATGAAATATGAGATTTTGATATTAAAATATACCCTGTTAAGTGTCTTTCATGTCACAATATAAGTCTTTGCTCTCATCAATCGCAACACAGTGAATTATCCCTCTGGTTATCTTTAGTTCAAAAATGGCAGATCATGATCAATCACTTTCTCTGCAAGAATTACCCCCTCATTTGATTATAGAGATTCTGAATTCTAATCGACTGAGTGGAACTGATCTTGCTTTTCTAGAGCAATCATGTAAGACTTTCGGAGGGAGAAGCATTCATGGGCTATTCCCTCCCAATTTTCGATCTATGGTTGATTTCGCTGCCTTTCAGCTCTGTAGCTTAAATCCACTATTTGCTTCTCTCCCTTCTAATGCTTCAAACGAGCTCTTTAATCGTTGTGGCGCGAATTGGAAGCGCGTGCTGAGGTTCTTGCAGTCAATTAAACAGTCATCCAACATGGCTGAGACCTCTTCAGGCAATATGCAGATTACCACAGGAAGATACCACACACTATTGATCAAAGACTCCTCTGTTTATTGTTGTGGGTTCAACCCATATGGTGTTCTTGCACAAGGTCATGGTATACCATTCTGCAATGCATTGACCCAAATAAATTTCCCAATTTCATCTATTAAGGTAAGCCATATCTCAGCTTCTCATAACCATGCAGCTTTTGTGATGAAATCTAGAGAGGTTTTCACTTGTGGAAGCAATTCATATTCTTGTTGTGGTCATGGAGAAGAAGTAGGTCAATCAATTTTCAGGCCTAAGCTTGTTGAAGCTTTGAAGGAAGTTCCTTGTAAGCAGGTTGCTACAGGGGGTAGTTTTACTCTGTTTCTTACTGAAAAAGGTCAAGTTTATACATGTGGGATCAACACTCATGGACAGCTTGGTCATGGTGATACAGTAGCTGAACCCATACCTAAACTTGTTCATGAGGAAGACATGGGATGTGTGGTTCAGATTGCTGCTGGTCCAAGTTTCTCTTTAGCTGTTACTGATGATGGGAAGGTTTACTCATTTGGTTCAGGTTCTAATTTCTGTTTAGGTCATGGACAACAACAAAATGAGCTTCAACCTCGCGAAATCGAGGCATTTAATGGTGTTCATGTAGTCAGTGTTGCTGCTGCAGATGAACATGTAGTGGGACTTGATTCTAGTGGGTTTGTGTATACATGGGGTAATGGTTACTGTGGTGCATTAGGCCATGGAGATGAGAGTGACATGATGACTCCAGAGTTAGTGCACAGCCTTAAGGGTCACCTTGCTGTACAGGTTTGTGCAAGGAAGAGAAAAACCCTTGTTCTTGTGGATGATGGTTCAGTTTATGGGTTTGGGTGGATGGGGTTTGGGAGTTTAGGGTTTTCTGATAAGGGTAGCTCTGATAAAGTTTTGAAGTCTCAAGTGGTTGAGAGCTTAAGAGGTCACCATGTTTGTCAAATAAGCACTGGAATGTACCACACTGTTGTAGTCACCAATAAGGGCATTGTTTTAGGGTTTGGAGACAATGAGAGAACACAACTTGGGCATGGTTCATTGAAAGGATTCCTCAATCCAATTGACATCATAGTCCCAGAAAAAGATCCTTATTGACTTGTTACAGAAAGCAAGAAGGTGATTTGGCAAGTTCAGTAATTTTTCATTACTTTACATTAGGTCTGCAATTCATTTAGAATCCCTTGTGGATTTTTTTTAATAAATTTATAGATTTTTTTTATTGTAGCCTGCAAAATTAAAATAAAGATAGAAATGTGAAGGAAGGTGGTGGGCATGTATTGAAGAAAAATCAATCCAAATGAATTGAAGAAAGCCAATGTGTGTGGCATGAGATTTTGTCATATTGTATTCCAATGGATCAATATATTCTCAACAGATCTTCTAAGATAGAATTTGTTAGATAGTTATAACAATTGTTCTCAAATATAATAGGAATCACACTGAAAACAAATTAATTTCTTGAGATATTGTCTGAGTCTTATTGAAATTAAAATAATTCTACCAAGAATTGATGACCAAGTCA
Source organism: Telopea speciosissima (assembly GCF_018873765.1). Lineage (NCBI taxonomy): Eukaryota > Viridiplantae > Streptophyta > Magnoliopsida > Proteales > Proteaceae > Telopea > Telopea speciosissima. The sequence goes on from NC_057921.1 coordinate 44,985,611, forward strand.
TACTTAGTTGGTGAAAGATGTGTATATATATATGGTGGTACATCAACCATTGATATGGGAGTGTTGACATTTAAGTACAGCTGCCATGTGGTAGTTTGTTGCTGTCCAAATGGTTTGTTAACTCTCTCTCTCTCTCTCTCTCTCTTATTTTGGGTTGCATGATGCATGGGTTTTTAATTAAGGATCCATTTCTCTCCACTCATGTGAAGAGAGAATCTCTTCACCTATTGTCATCTAATCCTTTGGTTGGACTGAATAAGGGTATTTTAGACCATGAACAATAGGAGGTGGGAATTAACGATAAACCCATAGTCCAATCATCATATGTAGGGTTGCATCACCATTGGTGAAGAAAGAAAACCTAAATCTTTAAATTAAAACAGAAGCTTTAGTTGTTTCTCTATGGCCGATTAAGAAGCCCTTTTATATGGTTCAAATATCTACCACATGACATATCAGATAGACACCAAATTTTTGAACAGGTAGGCTAAAGGTACCCAATTCATTTGTTAGGTTTCAGCTAAATAGGAGTTGGTCACATGTGTAAATCTTTCCAGTAACCTAATCCTTCTTATAAGGATGACGCCTTTTGGGAGTGTCAATGACACCTTTATAGGTGTATTTAGACCTTAACACCTTCATTTAAGATACGGTTGGAGCAATGCCATTCAAAAGAAGCATGAGCCTTCCTCAATCTCTGTTATCTTTGTGTCTTTAAGATACGGTAATAAAATGGTTTTCAAAAATTAGTTGAAAATGACATATCATTGTGTCATTATCAAAAGGTGACGTCATGCACTTTTTTAATACACATGAAATGACACTATTATCTAAACAAAAAAAAAAAGAAACAACACTATTATTTTTGTTGAAAAAAATTGTGTTATATTAAAAAGACAAACAAGTAAGGTTACAAATTATTTGACACCTTGATTTTATATTCTAAACTTAAAATCTACTCAATCAAACATAGAGGGTGCAAGCTGTTTAATTACATTTATTTTTTCACCCAATGAAGTTCAAAATCTCTATTAAGAAAAAGAGCGCTGCTTGGTCGCATAGTTCCTGCCTAGACCCAGAAGCCCATGAATTTTCTGCCTTGCCCACTATAAAATAAAAAAATATATCCATGTCAATGCCCCTACACACGCTATAATTGCCCACCATACTTGTGGCACTGGTGTAGGGGCTACACAACCAAGCAATGATCTCTTGCTCAATCTATATGTATGTGCATCCATATCTACACAAATTGACACACTAAAGCTACTCTTGATTTTAGAGTATGTTTAATTCGACATTCTTGGGCATTCGTCTCCTACTCTCGTTCTTGCTCTGTGATTTGCGCACTTGAGGAAAAACTAAGGGTATGAAAATATTTTTTAAAATGGTTAAAAATATGACATTCTTGTAAAATGGTCAAAACTTCATGGAATATCGACTTAAAATATATATAATAATGAATAATAATAAATGGGGCTATAGATGATTGAATTTGAATACTAAATATCAGTTGTAGCTAATATAGTCGACCTTACTTATTTATCCAATGGTTAGATTTGCCACATCACCATGCCACATGCCAAAAGTAGGTCGACCAGGGAGAAAGGCCTTCCTAGGTGGGTAGTCTAAAGGACCTGCTACCTAGAAGTAGGTATTATAGCTCGTACACACTTGTTAGGAGTTAAATTCAAACCATGCAGTTTGACGCCTCCATGTTTCAAAGAGAAAATAAGGGGAAAAGCTAGGTATAGAGTTGGTTGTTAAAGGCAATTCCAAGAGAATCTCCTCTTTTTTTTTTTAGTAAAAAGAGAATCTACCTTGGAGGCTCTCTCATCTAATAAAACGTACTAGACTCTTGGCATATATTATATTTCCAACATTTATCTTGTATAGGTGAACTAGGAGCTCTATATATAATCTTTTTTTTTTTTTTTCCCTTTTATGAAAAAAAAGGTAAAATTAGTTAAAAGAACTTACAAAATGATGTATTGCATTCCTATCATAAGTCTTAAGATTAACTTGCTCTAATCTTGCCTTCTCGGTTAGATCATATCTCCAACTTACAAATACATTAGATTGGACTGTCATATCAACAAAATTATAATTATTCATCAAACACACAATGTTTAATAGATGTATGAAATTATCGATCTGGAATGCATTCCAAGAATCCATATCAAACGCAGGACTATGATAGAAATTTATGAGAAGATTTCAATATGACTAGTAAATTACAATTTACAGAAACATTTGCCAAATATTTTGCCATGTCTGTTGATCACAAATACATTAGATTGTACTTTCATATCAACAGAATTATAATTATTCATCAAACACACAATGTTTAATAGATGTATGAAATTATCAACCTAGAATGCATTCCAAGAATCCATATCAAACGCAGGACTATGATAGAAATTTATGAGAAGATTTCAATATGACTAGTAAATTACAATTTACAGAAACATTTGCCAAATATTTTGCCATGTCTGTTGATCACAAATACATTAGATTGTACTTTCATATCAACAGAATTATAATTATTCATCAAACACACAATGTTTAATAGATGTATGAAATTATCGACCTAGAATGCATTCCAAGAATCCATATCAAACGCAGGACTATGATAGAAATTTATGAGAAGATTTCAATATGACTAGTAAAGTACAATTTACAGAAACATTTACCAAATATTTTACCATGTCTGTTGATCTCAAATATCAATTATAGAAAAGGCCCAATCACCTTCCTTTACTCATGTCTCAATTCCATTTGGGCCCAATTTAAATTGTCCCACTTAAAATACCATATGATCCATTTGGGCCCAATTTAAATTGCCCCACTTAAAATACCATATAGCAAAAAATTAAGGTGTCCGAGTTGCTTCCTTTTTGCCTTCTTTGTTGTAGGAATTTGATTGGGATCCAATATATGTGAAATCATGACTTAATGCACAACAAACTCCCATGGTGGAAAAAGGTAGGAAAATTGTGATTAATGGTCTGATTGATTCTGATCGGGCTGGGGTGGGCCAGGTTGGCCCTGATTGATCCTGATTCTATGGATTAAAAAAAGAGACACATGATTGCCATCGCATCTTGAACACATACAGCTTTACATCACAATTCTATACAAAATGAAAGCCCCCTGGTGAGATGTTATCATATAGTTTAACCTAAAAACTTAAAATGTTAAATACTTTTGTCAAACTTTAGTTCAATAGATGATGACACTCTAAACAAAAATTGTAAAAGATAAAGCATAACCTAACATAGGGCAGGGCTGGGTCGGGCTCAGCCTGAGGCCTCAACCTTGGCCCGGCTTGGTCCTGACCCCAAGCCTGAAAATTTCAACCCTAACTCACCCTCAAGGTTCAAAAAATCCAGTCCATGCCCTATTCAGGCTTAGGGCGGGCTCGGGTTGACAAGGCTAAACTTACACCCCTAGAATGAAAGTGAATGACACTAAGACTGTGTTAGGTATGCATTCTTGGAATAGATTTTGGGTTGATGAACACATTCTGAAACCCCATTCTTCTCTATTTTAGCGCAGAATGCATTCTAAACCAAGAATTTATTTTGAGAATGCATACCAAACACAGGTTAAGATTCAAGACAGGAGAGAACAAATTATTGAGAATAAAAATGATTTACACTTTTTGTTCCCTAGACCAAATTCAAATTCAAGAAGACTTGAAGTCTCATACAAAATACAATTTAATCTAGTGATGGAGAAGCTCAAGTGCTTCTAATAAGGTAGCTCTAAATCTACCCACATCAATCTTTACATTTTGCTTATCCATATATACTGATTGAAATTGATTCCAGTTATGCTTATGTATTGAAGTAGGATCCTTAATGACTGGATCATCAAGAGTGTACTTTTGTAGTAGAGAGCTCTCTTCTTCCTTGATCTTATATATCAAATACCTTAAGTCCATCCCCAAGGGAGGCTGCCCATAACAGTTAGAAGCTACCCAATCAAATCCACCCCAAGGAAGTACCTGTATTAGTATTGCATTGGTAGGAAGGAAAACCATGTTTGTAAGCCCTGCTCCATGAACCCCTAACATTACATCACAAGAGTTCACCACATGAGAGAATTCTTCCATATTTTTCATACCCTCAGAGACAACCACTTCAAATCCCAAACTTTTAGCCATTTCAGCTATTTCATCAACATTCATAAATGATCGAGACCCTTTACGCGATAAGATCAGAAGCCTAGGCTTCTCTTGTGTATCAGGACTGATCTTGATTGCTGTAAATTTCTTCAATGAATAGGCATTTATTAAGAGTTGCCTGAACATTTTCATGGAGTACCCATTTGAAATGAAGGGGTCAATTTTCAAGTCCTTGTAAAACTTAACACCAACAATCATACGTGGGTAGCAATGAACCTGATCGTCGCTATCGATATCGATGATTTCGTAGTTAGACAGTTGTTTTAGTATTGCTTGGAACTTGATAATCAAATGTTTTTCGAAATTGGTGACAAGAAACTGAACTTCACCTTGAAATTGGGCTGAAGTTTCAAAGACAGGAATGAGTACATCACTAAAAGAGTGGAAGAGGTTTCTTGAGTATCCTCCATGTGAGAAGACAACTGCAGGAACACTGTGATATACAGAACAAGGTGGAGCTTCTTCTTGACCCACAATGGCTTTTACTGAGAATTCCCTAATAAAACGCATTGCATTTGGGTCTCCCTTTCGAGGATGAGGTTTGATTAACCATGATTTATTTCCTTCCAAAGCATCCATTTGAGATGAAGAGGCAATAAAGATGGAGGAGGAATTACCATGAATCCTTACATCTCCCTCAATATCACATATGTCAAATCTTGGGTCTGAAACATTGCAAATTGGCTTTCTCTCCTGTTTCAAAATTACTTCTCCACTTGAAACTTCAAATAGAGAACAAGAAAATGAAATTAAATAGGTTTATCTTAAGGCCTAATGGAACACTTGTTTGAGTTAAAAGAAATATCTCACCTGATGACTGAGAATTGCTTAGATTTAATTTCTGAGAACTGTCTGTGTCCTCAATTACTAGTTTAGTGAGGTCCTGAGTGGCCATTGACAGCCGCAAATTCGCTGCGAAAATATATAATTAGTAAGAGAATACATAGATCATGTTTTTGTTTTTTGAAAGGAAGACAATGGGACTGAAACAAGGGCTAGATAACTTACAAATAGGTAGAGGATCCAAATAAGGTTTAAGAAGAGTGAAGAAGCTTAATGCCAGGATTAAGTATCCTATAATTACCCAATAATCAAGCAGATTAGCAATCACTCTGTTGCTTGTTATCTTCGACATTGTATTGTAAGCCTCAGAAAAACAAGCCCTATATGAAAGCTTGTGAGAAGGGAGAGAGATTACAAAGTTAAATTGAAATTAGGCTATTATGAATTGCCTGTACCAGCTTATAAGATACAATCCCCACAACTACCACTTTTTTAAAATTGTAGTAGCTAGGGGAGAACCACTTCTATAATTTTGCTTTGCTTTCAGATATTTTTTCATATGGAGCTTGAGGTGTCTACCATGGATTCTCAATGATTGAAAGTAATGGATCAACTACAGCGGTTAGGGAAGAGGTTAAAATTACTGCCTTTCATTAATATGGGAATTAAAGAATCTTTTCTTGGAGCTACGTACCATACAAAAGCTGGTTTGTATAGGGCTTTGGGACCCAAAATAAATATGCAATTTGTTTTACATTGAAATGATGAGGACCTATATCTAAGTCAATCCCACCTTACAGAACATAAATATATATTTAAGTAGTATGATTAGATGATTCTTTAATCATCTGATCTAGGTTTTACTCGGTTAGAACATTTTGGACTATTTTTGAATGTTTCTTGACAGCCCTAAAATACCCTTTTCCTGTTTCATTCAATCATTCTGAATCTTCTTCCACCAAATTAGTTCGATGGAGCATAAGACATGTGGCATATTCTGGGCACCATAGACTAGAGTTGTTTTTCTTTTCTTTTTTTTTTTTTTTTTGGGGGGGGGGGGTGCATTGGAAAAAACAAATGATTTCCCTTCTGTTTGCAAGTTAATGGAGATACACAATGATAACCAAGTATGAGCCAAAATAATAAACATTGAAATAAAACAATCAGTGTGAACACACAATAATTTTAACATGGAAACTCTTCAAAGACAAAAGGGAAAATCATAGGACCTCTACCAGGTAAAACTTCCACTATGATAAACTAATGGGAATACAAAACCCTCTTTACAATGTTAGAGCCTACCAAATCATCAAGAATAATAAACTTTCTTGGACAACAGAATAATTCAACAAACAAGGTGGTAAGAAGAATACTGTACTCTCACCTCAATACCTGACATGATAAATATAGAAAAAGCCATAGTACCTATCCTTCTTTCGTAGACAGAGAGCATCGTCATGCTGCAACCCAAATATCAAGAACACGAGAGACCACCTTCTCTTCTCTGTATCTCCACTCATACCCACACTCAAGGTAGTGTGAAATGAGAGAAAGTAATACATTAACTCACTCACCCCTCCCCTTTAATAAATAAATAAATTGAGAAATTGGAAGTAGATACAAAGTACAAACACGATTTTTGGCTTCCACATGAGTCCCGGCCTCTTTTTTTCTTTTTTTTTTTTGGTAGATAGAGGTTATTCATTCATGCGCGCCCAACGCCAAACAAAGGAAAAAGAAATACATAAAACAGATAGAGGGCATGATAAACACAAGGTATGGATATATAATATCCAAAACCAAGGAGCAGAAATTGATCCGGTCTCACATACCATTGACGGGGTCATCCAAACTAGGGGTTAGGACATAACCACTTCCCTAGAAAATAGGCCGCATCACATTTTTTTTATATAGATAACGCATGTGGTACCCTCCTATAAGGAGAGGGATCTACCTGTGAAAGGGGTATTATTGGAATTATTGTACATTACTTGTGTATTTTATTTTTTCTCTTTTTCTCTTTTTCTCAAGGGCAGTGTGGTCCTTTGGGGTTGTTTAGGGCGTTCTCTTTAATTCTTGCTTTTTTGCTTTTGAGTTGTCCTGTTGTCAAAACTTGTTGATTAAGATATGTATTGTGCTGCTCTGTAACCTCTCTTCTTTCTTTTTGTATCTCTGCAATTTTTTCTTCTTTCTCTTTTGATCAAACTCTAAAACATCATGGTATCAGAGCTAGACCATCGATTCTATACAAAACTCCCTTTACAATGTTAGAGGCTACCAAAACATCAAGAATAATAAACTTTATTGGACTACAAAATAACCCACCAAACAAGGTGGTAAGAAGAATATTATACTCTTACCTCAATACCTGACATGATAAATACAGAAAAAGCCATAGTACCTTCCCTTCTTTCGTAGACAGAGAGCATCGTCATGCTGTAACCCAAATATCAAGAACACGAGAGACCACCTTCTTTTCTCTTTATCTCCACTCATACCCACACTCAAGGTAGTGCAAAATGAGAGAAATTAACTCACTCACCCCTTCTTCTTAATAAATAAATAAATTGAGAAATTGAAAGTAGATACAAAGTACAAACACGATTTTTGGCTTCCATGTGAGTCCCGACCTCTTTTTTTTTGTTTTTTTGGTAGATAGAGGTTATTCATTCATGTGCGCCCAACGCCAAACAAAGGAAAGAAAAATACATAAAACAGATAGAGGGCATGATAAATACAAGGTATGGATATACAATATCCAAAACCAAGGAGCGAAAATTGACCCGGTCTCACATACCATTGACGGGGTCATCCAAACTAGGGGTTGGGACATAACCACTTCCTTAGAAAATAGACCGCATCACATTTTTTTTATTTAGGTAACGCATGTAGTACCCTCTTATAAGGAGAGGGATCTACCTGTGAAAGGGGTATTATTAGTATTATTGTACATTACCTGTGTATTTTATTTTTTTTGTTTTTCTCTTTTTCTTAAGGGCAGTGTGGTCATTTGGGGTTGTTTAGGGCTTTCTCTTTAATTCTTGCTTTCTTGCTTTTGAGTTGTCCTGTTGTCATAACTTGTTGATTAAGATATGTATTATGCTACTCTGTAACTTCTCTTCTTTCTCTTTGTATCTCTGCAACTTTTTCTTCTTTCTTTTTTGATCAAACTCTAAAACTATCATGGTATCAGAGCTAGACCATCGATTCTAGAGTTCTTTGCATCAACAACATGGGTTCATTTGGGTTCCATTGCAACAGCTTTCAATTTGCTCTGGATTCCTTTATTGCAATAGCAGTTGGGTTCATCATTGCAATAACACCCTTCTTCATCATAGCAGCCTTCATCCACGAAATAGACCATCGCACAAGTAGCCCCAACGCAATAGCAACCCCAATCACAGAAGCAACAGAGATCAGTTTGGGCTCTTTTCTTCATTGCAAACAGTCAATCACAAAGCATCTACTAGTTTCTTATTTTTTCACTTTCCATTTAAAACATCATCTCCTATTGTCATAAGCAGCTTGATTTTTTATCTTATTCATCTGAAATGTATTTTTAGCTTCTTCATTGCTGACCTATTGTTAAAGTTACAGTACTACAGAAATTGTATTTGTGATGAAGATATAGTTTTTGTCTCTTGATAGCTATCCTATTTCTACATTGCTCTTATTTTTATTGAAATTATGGCTGCTCTGGATGACAAAAATCAGACCATTAGTATTCGGCTGAATGGGAACAACTACTGATCTTATTAGTCCTCTATAATGCAAAATTTTCTACTTGGTAAAGACAGATTGGGCTATATAACGGGTTCCACTGAAAAACCATCTGATTCTAAGAATGACACTTATGATGCTAAAATAAGTAAATGAGAAATGAAAAATAAACAGGTAATGTACAATAATACCAATAATACCCCTTTCACACTACCAAACATATCATGTCAACATCTGTGTACCCCTACAACATAAGCTTTCCACTATGACTTACATTAAACTTTTCACATTGTAGGAGTGCCCAATACATCTTGTCAATACTACAATGTGTTTCCTTTGCCATTATAGACGGCTTACTTGCTTCATTCTTCACCTTGCACATTCTCAGTACGTGTATCATTCTGTGGATCATTATCTATGTATACACAACTATCTATGCAATTCTATGCATATACTTTGTATGCCATTTTGTGCTGCACTAGTACCTAGAATAAACAACTAGAGGGATCAAGGACGTTAGACAACTATCCAATTAGAATCCTGGAATTTCCTTAAACAACTAGAGGGATGGAGTCTTTTGTTAGTACATTAGATGGAGCAGTCATAGAGTCCGAAACCAGAGAGAGTTCCATCTCCTCAAGGTCTACTTCAACTTCATCGATGTCAACCCAAGATGGAGAGGGGCCTGAATAGAGAAGTTTGTCTTTGAAGGAAGCTCTTTAAGGAAAAATAGAAAGAGATACTGTTATGATTCTAGAATCTGAGAAAGGATTCACGAACCCTAACAGAGAAAATCTCACTAATTCGAGTTAGTGAGGGACTCCTAAGAAGAGGGAACTGAGAGAGACAAACTAAACTAATTTCTTCATTCTTTTCATACTCCATGAATACAAGGGAATCCCTTTTATAGAGGTAATGCAACCAATCCTTTGTAACAAACAACCTAACTAATTAACCAACAATCTAACTAATCCAGTCAACTAATCTAATCCTATCTCTTGATTCCATATTCATAACATTCCACGGCCCATCAAAATAACCTTGTTCTCAAGGTTGGAGCTAAAGGAAGACTACACCAAACCATCTAGCCCACAAATTAGGCCAACAGAAACCCATACATCCAATAGGGGACAGCCCAATAAAACCCATTGAACTGAGAATGAACCCAACAGTAAATGGAATTGAGCCCACCGAGCTTGCCCTTGCTTTGGACTCTCCTTTTGGCCTATGAAAAAAATCCAAAAATATAAAGGAATGACATCAGCCAATGCCCCCAAGCTCTACATGATATCTACAAAAAAAGACACTCCACTCCAAATGAGGACAAAACCCAATATGAGAAATAACAGATAATGCGAGTCTACAAAAGTATGAAGTATTACCCATCGAGCTTGGTGATGAGCACATTTATGTGTGAAATCTTAGGGCATAAAGCATACATTTTATCACATTGGACAGAGTTACTCGGTGCTTTCTTGTGCTTTTCAGGTTGTAGGTGATTTCTTGTGAAAATGGAGGAGATGATGCTAAGGAAATGTTTTTAAGCTGTTTAAAGGTGTTAATGGCTTGGATGTGTAGCCCATCGAGTCAGCTTCGTAACGGTTCAAACGACACATGATTCCGAGTTGAAACGAAGAAGTTACGGATGTTTCCGTAACGAAGCACGAAAATGGTCTATAGGGGTTTATTTGTAATTATTGACAGTCGGCTGGGGATAAAGTGAAACGAAAGTTCAGATTGCAGGGGCCTTAACGCAATTATTAGAAGTTATATTTCTTGTACCCGAAAGATTCCATTTGGAGGGCTCTGGACAGTCCAACTTCAACTTGAGATATCTTGGGCTCCCGAACTCCAAATTGGACGAAATTTGGGTCTATTTTGGGTGATTCTTCGCAAGGAACACAATGGTGAGGCCTATATAAGCACCCCATGCTCCACGTTTCCTGAAGTACAGAATGAATATTTTATTTATTCTTGAAGGAATCCTAGTCATCATCCTTACTCTCTCTCTCCTCCAACTTCTCAAGGGCACTTCTGAAATTCTACTTGGGATAGATTTATTTTGAAAGATATTCTCTCACCTATGGAAAGTTGAAAAATCAAAGATGTTTTGATTTTATTGCTTGGAGAAGATATCTACAAAGAAAAGGAAGCACTTGTTAGAATTGGAAGTTTACTTTTCTAGAAATAGAAGGTCTATGTAAATAATCTTCTCTTCTTCTTCTTTTCTATTTTTTCTTTTTCTTAGGATTCAAGGCATTGTAAAAGAGGAAGGAGAAGAGAATATTCTCTTTTCTTAGGGAATATTTCTCCTACACTTCCCTCTTCTCTCTTCTCTTCTCTTCCCCCTATAAATACCCCTTGCCCTTTGGGTTGTAAGAAGTTAGTAGTTTTAGTTCAGTTTTTAGTTAGTTTCTAGTTCAATTTTAATTCAGTTTTTTAGTGTAATTTTTATTTCATTCACTTAGTGAAATTTTCTCTTCTTTTCCTATTTTTGGCTTAAGTTCTTAGTTTTGATTTCAAGTTCTTAGTTTTGATTTCATAAGTCTAGTTTAATGGTTGTAATAGTTTTAGTTTAAAGCTTCCTAGTCTAAGTTCCTATGTTGATGACAAGACATGGAGATTTAGAAGAGGAAGCCATGGTGAGTTTATTCAAGTATTCAAGCACATCAAGGTATCTCATTCTCTAAACCCTTAATCTCATTCTCCCTTTCCTCTATCTCTCTCTATCTTCTTCTTCTTCTCCCTCTATTTCTTTTATTTTTTTTATATGGTTGTGGTATGTGGATGTACTTTTATTCCCTTATTTCTTTTTATGTGATTATGAAGTGTGGCTGCGTTTTTATTATTCCTTTCAATTCGTTTTAGTTTGATAGGTTAGATGCTCATGCGTATAGGTTAGATGCTCATGCGTTAGGACGCCAATTTAATCCCTTAATTTTGTTAGATGCTTATGAGTTAGGATGCATTAATTTTCATTAGTTTAATTAGTTTAATTTAACATTTTAATTTGGTCCACTTTGCATTACTTTTAAGTTAATTAAATAGAGTGGCGTATATCTCCTCGTGTTCGACCCGTAGCTACGATTGACCCGTACGCTTGCGGTATTATTTTAACTCAAACAAGTTTTTGGCGCCGTTGCCGGGGAGATTATTGACCACTTTATTTTTTTGATTTTTAAGTAATTCGAAGTGCTTTAGTTTCTTCTCTTTCTCCTCTTTCTTTTTAAAAAAAAAAAAAAAAAAAAAAAAATTTGAAAACCTCCTCTTGTTTCTTTTCTGTTTCAATAGTGTGCGCCCAATCTAAAGTCCTTCATATGCCCAAACCCAGCCAATCTTGGTGCCCCTTGATTCGTTGGGTGGTTTGGATTGGCATGTGACTTATCTTTGGAGGTGACCACTCTTGATAACAGGAAAGCGGCATAGTGAGAGCGTTGGAAACATAAACGTATAGTAGTCCTCCACCCTACATCGAGAATCCATTTGGAGTCGCCCGTAGGTGGCTCGTGAAGACTATACGGGTTCCCTTCTTGTCAACCTATATGGCAACCTTACACTTTGGAACCATTGTTTTGATTTCGAGGGATAGATGCACTATCTACCTTAGGCTCCCTCTTATTTTTAGTATTTTCTTTTTCTAGTCTTTTATTTTTCTTTAAATTTTTTTTTATGGGAGACCTCAATTTGGGATAGGTGGTTAATTTAGAATAATGGGAGATACACTTCCAAATAAGACTTTGGGGGAAAGATGGACCTATGCTAAGGCAACCATGATTTTGGAGGAAATGTTTAAACAGGTTAGGGAAGCCAAAAGTAGTGAGAGAGAGAACAATTTTGCACCACCCCAGTACAATTTTGCTCCCCAACCCAACTATGGGCTTTCGAAAAATTTTGATTGGTCACTTCCCCAGACAATCCATGTTATGGAAGGATGCCCTAATCTTTATGGGGGTAGCTATGGTGATGAGAATGTGAGTCCTCAATTTCAATACAATTCTTTTGGCACTTACAATCAGGGGTGGAGTGATCATCCCGATTTTTTGTGGGATCAATGGAATAGCCAAGCTGGACCACCCAATTTCCAATATCATGGTCAGTTTGGTCCTCCAATGCCCAACCCTCCATTAAATCTCAATGGGCCACCTCTCCTTGAACCATATCACCAACCCCTTGAGTTTCCGAACATGGGTGAGGAGGCCAGACTGAATGAGCTTGAGAAATACATAGACCTTCTCACAACAAGCCAAAATACCATGGAGAAGCAACTCTCTCAACTGATAACCATGGTACAAGAGGAGGAAACGGGTACATTACCTAGTCAGCCTAAACCGCCCCATCCCCAGTTTAATGATATTGAAAGTCCACCACCCCAGTTTGAGGTTAATGAGAGTCATTCCCAACAAGCTGCTTTTCATGATGATTTATTTGTTGAGATTGAGTCTCCTCAGGAAATTAGTAAAGCGAGATTTGATGAGCTACCTGGGGAAGTCCAACTTTTTCCTAAAATTTTTGATTTTAGTGAGCCTAGTGTTTTTATTGATTTAGAATCAGATTTTCATGATAACATAGAAACCCAGGAAATTCGATCTCCCCCTCTCTCTTTGGAAAACTTAGATAATTGTCATTTTGAGGATTTCATTGTCTCACATGTTGATTTGTCCAAACCTCCTAGGTTTGACGATTTTATTGAGGAGGACAATGTTAGTCATAATGCCTTTCAAGCATATTTCCATGATCCTTATTTGGCAAACCAAGTTATGCAAAGAGCGGATAGTTGTATTGCCAGGATTGATTTGAGTAAACCTCCAATTTTTGATGATTATTTAGATGAGGTTATTCATAATCCTTTTTATGCTTATTGTGATCCATTTTTGATTGGTTTTTCAAAGAATGATAGGTGTTCTACATTGCAAACGGGAGAGGAGAGACGAATTTATGGCCTGAGTTTTAATGCCTTCATTTTCCACTGTCCCATGAGGATAGATTTTTCTATTGAATATTTCTCAGTTGTTCTTAACTTCCATATTATTTCTCGCTTTACTAAAATTCATGGTCGAGTGTTTTTGTCGAAGCTATTTCACCATTTTGGCCATGGATTGAGATTTTATTCTTTGCTCCTAGCACTTTTTGTAAAGCTCATGACTCTTCATGATTCTCTTTGTTGATTATATCCGGTAAGCCCCTTCATCTCCTCCCTTGTCCTTATTTTTTTCTTTTATGCATGCATTGAGGACATTGCATGAATTAAGTGTGGGGGGGATGTTGGGCTTAATTGGTAAATTTTGATTGTGACAATAGTTTGGTTTTGTGCATATGTCTCTTTGATTGCAAAGCGAGAGAAAGAGGGAATTAGGTATCCTAGCATGCGAAATAATAAAAAATCCCTTTTCAAGGACGGTAATTGGTTTGTATCCGGTGAGAGGAATTGAATTGAAAAATATGAGCGTTATTTCATTTGATGGCTAGATTCCTTTATGTGTTTTATGGACCCTTTGATCTTTTGGCTAGTAGTTGAGACCAATTTGTTTGTGGCAAGGCAAGGCATGAAAGTGGAAGTGAATGAAAAAAAGAAAAAGAAAAAAAATAAGGAATAGAAAAGAAAGTGGAATTCCTTGGGACTAGACAGGGCACTGTGCCTCATGAAGCAGGGTGACTTGATCGAAATTCCTTGGAAGAAAACTCAAAAAAAAAAAAAAACTCTTGCATCAATGTCTCAAAGTCTCTATGGATATATGCAAAAAGCGAAGCTACCAAGTATTTGGGTGTCTGGTGTATGCTCCACCATGTCATTCAGAGAACAGTAGTGGAGTAGAAATAGAGTTTGTGGTTGAGAAAGAAAAAAACTTTTGCCTTAATGCCTGAAAAAAAAAAAAGTATGGTCAACAATACTCAATGCCTAAGTCTTTAGTTCCATCGATGCTATGGGGGGGTTTACTTGAAAGTGAGTAGTGTTCAGAAAATATGAGGAGATCCCTTGAACTTGTTGCATGCTTGTTACTTGAATTGATGTGGGGTGATAAAATTCAAGTGTGGGGGAACCTTTGGCTCCTTAATCTTTAGTTGAGTATTTCTTTGAGATTGTGTGCCCTATCTTACTTATGCCATGAGAAAAATTTACATCATTCTTTTTGATTTATTGAATTTTGGGTGTATATTCACTGCAAACACCCACGAGACACAACTCGTCCACTAGGGGTAACCTAGGGGTTGAAAGGCTTGTTGCACATGCTAAGTGCAACCGTGATTCCTACGAAAGTGAGTTAGGATTTTCTGCATTCTAGGTTAGTTTTCTTTTGCTTTACTTGAGGACAAGTAACGTTCAAGTGTGGGGGAATCTGATGAGCACATTTATGTGTGAAATCTTAGGGCATAAAGCATACATTTTATCACATTGGACAGAGTTACTCGGTGCTTTCTTGTGCTTTTCAGGTTGTAGGTGATTTCTTGTGAAAATGGAGGAGATGATGCTAAGGAAATGTTTTTAAGCTGTTTAAAGGTGTTAATGGCTTGGATGTGTAGCCCATTGAGTCAGCTTCGTAACGGTTCAAACGACACATGATTCCGAGTTGAAACGAAGAAGTTACGGATGTTTCCGTAACGAAGCACGAAAATGGTCTATAGGGGTTTATTTGTAATTATTGACAGTCGGCTGGGGATAAAGTGAAACGAAAGTTCAGATTATAGGGGCCTTAACGCAATTATTAGAAGTTATATTTCTTGTACCCGAAAGATTCCATTTGGAGGGCTCTGGACAGTCCAACTTCAACTTGAGATATCTTGGGCTCCCGAACTCCAAATTGGACGAAATTTGGGTCTATTTTGGGTGATTCTTCGCAAGGAACACAATGGTGAGGCCTATATAAGCACCCCATGCTCCACGTTTCCTGAAGGACAGAATGGATATTTTATTTATTCTTGAAGGAATCCTAGTCATCATCCTTACTCTCTCTCTCCTCCAACTTCTCAAGGGCACTTCTGAAATTCTACTTGGGATAGATTTATTTTGAAAGATATTCTCTCACCTATGGAAAGTTGAAAAATCAAAGATGTTTTGATTTTATTGCTTGGAGAAGATATCTACAAAGAAAAGGAAGCACTTGTTAGAATTGGAAGTTTACTTTTCTAGAAATAGAAGGTCTATGTAAATAATCTTCTCTTCTTCTTCTTTCTATTTTTTTCTTTTTTCTTAGGATTCAAGGCATTGTAAAAGAGGAAGGAGAAGAGAATATTCTCTTTTCTTAGGGAATATTTCTCCTACACTTCCCTCTTCTCTCTTCTCTTCTCTTCCCCCTATAAATACCCCTTGCCCTTTGGGTTGTAAGAAGTTAGTAGTTTTAGTTCAGTTTTTAGTTAGTTTCTAGTTCAATTTTAATTCAGTTTTTTAGTGTAATTTTTATTTCATTCACTTAGTGAAATTTTCTCCTCTTTTCTTATTTTTGGCTTAAGTTCTTAGTTTTGATTTCAAGTTCTTAGTTTTGATTTCATAAGTCTAGTTTAATGGTTGTAATAGTTTTAGTTTAAAGCTTCCTAGTCTAAGTTCCTATGTTGATGACAAGACATGGAGATTTAGAAGAGGAAGCCATGGTGAGTTTATTCAAGTATTCAAGCACATCAAGGTATCTCATTCTCTAAACCCTTAATCTCATTCTCCCTTTCCTCTATCTCTCTCTATCTTCTTCTTCTTCTCCCTCTATTTCTTTTATTTTTTTTATATGGTTGTGGTATGTGGATGTACTTTTATTCCCTTATTTCTTTTTATGTGATTATGAAGTGTGGCTGCGTTTTTATTATTCCTTTCAATTCGCTTTAGTTTGATAGGTTAGATGCTCATGCGTATAGGTTAGATGCTCATGCGTTAGGACGCCAATTTAATCCCTTAATTTTGTTAGATGCTTATGAGTTAGGATGCATTAATTTTCATTAGTTTAATTAGTTTAATTTAACATTTTAATTTGGTCCACTTTGCATTACTTTTAAGTTAATTAAATAGAGTGGCGTATATCTCCTCGTGTTTGACCCGTAGCTACGATTGACCCGTACGCTTGCAGTATTATTTTAACTCAAACACTTGGTCAATCCACGTGTCCCAACCACCATGAGACCCGGTTCTAAGCACTGAGATGTCAACAAAAGGGATGGGCAATAAGGATTAGACAAACCACAAGCCAAAGGCCTAGGTTATAAAGAGCCCACGCAATGGAGGTGTCAGGTACCTTGAGAGCATAAAAAACATGGGCTGGAATCCACTCATTCTGGTTACCCTCCAATTGATAGTTCTGTGTATGGGTCTTCTTCTTCTAGCATGCTTTTTCGTTGTTGCTCTTGCTCAATTCCCTGGCATAGACACTACCCAAGAACTCCTCCCCATATCTGCAATGTTCCAGAAGCTACTTCTCTCTTCCTATCATCTAACTTCAAATCATTTTCTTCTTCTATGTATCCGACGGTGGAGTTGTCGAAGGCAGGCGTAGAGAACAAAACCAAGAAATCATGACATCAGCACCGAAGAAACCATCCATGGCATTAGAGCTTCAACCGATCGCGAAAAGAAATCTCTCTTCGGCTTCAAGATCTTCGAATGCAAAGACCTTGAGATTAAAGAAATCCCTGACGGTAAAATATGTTCGAAAGACCTCCAGATCTAAACCGACATCCCTTTACCGATCGAAGATGAGAAATCTCCCAAAAAAAAGAAAAATAAGAGAAAGAAATTTCCCAACCCAAAAGACGTCAAAGAAGAAAAATATTCAGAGACTAATAGCCATGGAAGAGAACCCTTGTTAAGAAAACTGGCGAATATGGCTGGAGCGGGAGAAGCGAAATCAAGGGTTGTTGACGGTGAAAACTGCAGCAGAGCGGCAGATTTGGTGTAGAACCGTAGGTCACAGTTACAACAGAGTGGTGGTGGTGGCTCTGGTGGTGACCAAGGGGTCCAGTGTCCAGCGCTCCCTACCGCACGCATATGGTGGAGGAGGGTGTCAAGATTGGATGTGGAGTGGGATAGCTTTTGTGAGGCGGCCCTGCAAACGAATCCTAGATCTACTGGCGATGGCCATGGCGAAATAGACAAAACAGCCAAAAAGCCTGTAATTGATGCGATTGGGTCGTTGATGCGAAGCTTGTAAATATAGTTCGCATCTTGGGTAATCCTCTTGACCATGCCAGGTATAGCGAGCATTCGCACTGCTCCGTTTTCTTTTGGTGCAAAGGCCTCAGAATTGGGATTCACCACGGTTTTGATGGCTTGGCGTCCTTGCGCAACACTCACGGGAACAAAATCGTTGTGGAATATCAATATGCCTTCTATGAATAGATCCTGGTCAAAGAACTTTTCCTGGATACCCAAATCTGCAACCGAAGAAGGAAACAGCTCGGCTGCAGGGATTTCTTGCATGTGATGATCGTCCTCGACCTTCTCTATAATGGTAACATCCTTGGCAGCAACTACAGCGACAAGGGTGGATGAAAATGCAGCCATGGCAGTGGAAATGGACTCAAGTGTGGAACCGTCTTTATGACCCAAATGCGCCATTGACGCTCCATGAGATGCAAAATAAGAATCAAGATCAATACCATATGTCCGCTCTTGCTCCTTGGAGATTTCGTCTTCAAGATATTGGATGATCGGAGCATTTGGATCTCGTTGTTCTCATGAACATAAATAGAGGACCAATCTGTTGTATTCGGTGAACAGACACATTGTAAGCAACGAAATGGGGAGGATCTCAATGAAAACACCAATTGATATGATTCTAGAATCTGAGAAAGGATTCAAGAACCCTAACAAAGAAAATCTCACTAATTCGAGTCAGTGAGGGACTCCTAAGAAGAGGGAACTGAGATAAACAAACTAAACTAATTTCTTCATTCTTTTCATACTCCATGAATACAAGGGAATCCCTTTTATAGGGGTAATGCAACCAATCCTTCGTAACAAACAACCTTACTAATTAGCCAACATCTAACTAATCCAGTCAACTAATCTAATCCTATCTCTTGATTCCATATTCATAACAGATACTATAGGAGAACTGTGGCTAGAAGCAAAGGGGAGATACAACGTCAGGGAGGGATGGAGGACTTGGTTCGATAGAGGAGGACTGGAAAACTATTGAGAGTCAGATGCGGTGGTTGAGGAAGGGGAGGGAGGGGTTGTGGAGTTTCCATAATGAGCTCCTCAAAGATTTTTTTGGTGAATCAAAAATATATTAAAGCAAAAGAGCAAAGTACGACATCAAAGCCAAAAGGGGGGGGGGGACCGAACAAAAGATCAAAATAGACATTCAAATGATAATACATCAAAAGCCAAGGAAGGAGAAATTTACTAACAAATGATGAAATATCAAAAGCGAGGAAAAGAAACAGCTATAAAAGGATGATACATCAAGAATCCGGGGTGGGAAAGAGATAAGACGAAGGTCCCAACATGCGCCAAGATGCTTATTTCTTAAAAGCATCTGGGATTAACGTACAAATTCGTAGAAGGCTGCCTATTTTATTTATCTCAAAAGTAATGATTTCTCAGATCTGTTCTATAGTGCGTGACGAAGAGGTTCATCTTCTTTTATTTTCCCACCAAACATGGTGAATCACTGTACTTAAAATACCCTTGCCAGAAAATTGGGGTGTCTTATTACTGAAAAATAAAAATAAATAATTGGGGGTGTCCGAGTAGACCCGAGGTAAGCCTTTTGATCTTCTCGTTACAGGAAATTGATTGGGATCCAATATATGTAAAATCATGATTCTTGTGGGCCTTAAGTGGGTCAGCCCAACTGAAGTGTATGTTCAAGTGCACATATCTACACGCATGCAAAACAAAGAAACACTTTTTTTTTTTTGGGCACTGTTCAATGTGCCGCAGTGCAGGCTGTGCCCAGGCACATGGGGTTGGGCGCAATTATCACCCTGTCCCCCTGAGTGGCAGGCCCATGTGCCTTGGCATAGTCTGCGCTGCGGCACAGAGAACATTCTCCCTTTTTTCTTATAGTCACTTTTATTTTGATTATGGCTTGAACTCCAGAAAATATCCTTTTCAACCATCCCTTTCTTGGGATGTGTGTCCAAGTCCTCCTCACCATTATATGGGTGGTTTGAGAAGAGTTGGACAGCCAAGTAGTTGGAGAAGATCCGGATCCCATAAACTCCCCATTTGGATGCAATCAACCACCCAATTATAAACTAGTCTTACAGAACACTGTTATCTTCTTTTCATAGTGAAATATGAGTGGCTTTAGATTATACTTCACTACTAACTAAAGGACCTGTCCGAGTTTAATTGCCTAGTCTTTGGTTAAATACTAGACCCCAATTTAATAAATGAAAGAATCTTGGGCTTGTCTTGGTCCAGCCTAACCCTGGCTCATTTCACTCTTAGAAAAGACACTCTAGTCACAGACTCAGTATTCTCAAAATACAGGATTTTAAGAATGGAGATATGCTGGCATGTGTTGGAGGTAGGATATCTTGTTTCCGTCGCTTGTGTTTGAGGGCTATTTCAAGTTTATTCTCTATAATCTGAGAGAGGCATGAGGACGAGTGACTGTAACCCGATTCTCAATTGACAGTGAAACAGATCTCACCCCACTGTGGACATAGGAAAGCTTATCAAACATCATAAATCTTTGTGTTGTGTGATTCTTTTTATACAATTTCCATTTGTTTTCTGCATGGTTTAAGGTTTCAGATTCTACAACATGAAAAGTGAATTCGAATGAGGCTAACATTCAAGACAAGAGAGAGAAAATTATTGAAAATAAAAAAGATTTACACTATTGATTCTCTAGACCAAATTAAAATCCAAGAAGACTTGGAAGTCTGAAACAAAATACACTTAAATCTAGTGATGGAGAAGCTCAAGTGCTTCTAATAAGGTAGGTCTAAATCTACCCACATCAATATTTACATTTTGCTTATCCAAATATACAGTTTTAAATAGTCCCCAGTTATTCTTATGTATTGAATGAGGATCCTTAATGATTGGATGATCAAGAGGGTACTGTTGTAGTAGAGAGCTCTCCTCTTCCTTGATCTTATATTTCAAGTACCTTAAATCCATCTCCAAGGCAGGCTCCCCAAAAGATCTAGAACCTAACCAATCAAATCCACCCCAAGGAAGTACCTGTATTAGTATTGCATTAGTAGGAAGGAAAATAAGGTTTGTGAGCCCTGCTCCATGAACCCCCAACATCACATCACAAGAGTTCACCACTTGGGAGAATTCAGTCAAATTGTTCATTCCCTCAGAGACAACCACTTCAAACCCTAAGCTTTTAGCCATTTCAGCTATTTCATCAACATTTATAAATGATCGAGACCGTTTCCGCGATATGATCAGAAGCCTAGGCTTCTCTTGTGTATGAGAACCGATCTTGATCGCAGTCGATTTCTTCAATGAATAGGTTTTCATCATCACCTGCCTGAACATTTTTATGGAGTACCCATTTGAAGATGTTAAGGGGTCTATTCTCAACTCCTTGTAATACTTAAGACCAACAATTACACGTGGGAAGCAATGAACATTATCATGATCTGCATCAATGTTGATGATCTCATACCTAGAAAATTGTTTAAATATGGCTTGAAACTTGTTAATCCAATATTTTTGGAAATGGGTAACAAGAAACTGAACTTCACCATGGAATTGAGCTGAAGCTGCAAACAGAGGAACGATTACATCATTCAAAGAGTGGAAGTGGTTCCCTGCGTATCCTCCAGCTGAGAAGACAATGGCTGGAACACTGTGAGATACAGTACAAACAGGGGCTTCTTCATGACTCACAGTAGCTTTTACTGTGAATCTCCTAACAAACTGCATTGCGTTTTTATCTTCCTTTCGCGGATAAGGTTTGATGAACCATGATTCATTTCCTTCCAAAGTACCCTTTTGAGATGAAACAGCAAAGATGGTGGAGGAATTAGTGTGGATCCTTACATCTCCCTCAACATCACAAACGTCAAATGTTGGGTGTGAAACATCACAAATTGGCTTTCTCTGGTCTTTCAAAATTACCTCCCCACCTGAAACTTCACCTGGAGAACAAGAAAATGAAATTAAGTAGGCATAACTAATAAAAATCCTAATGGAACAGAACACTTGTTTGAGTTAAAAGAAATATCTTACCTGATGGCTGCAGAGAACTGCTTAAATTTAATTTCTGAGAACTGTTTGTGTCCTCAATTACTAGTTTAGTATGGTCAGTGCCCATTGAAAGCTGCAAATTTGCTGTGAAAATATATAAAAACTAGTAAGAAAATTTGGAGATGCTTGCATTTATATGCAAGAACAGAAACAAGGGAAAGATAACTTACAAATTGGTAGAGGATCCAAATAAGGTTTAAGAAGAGTGACGGAGCTTAATGCCAGAATGAAATAGAATAAAATTACCCAATTTCCAATCTTCTGCTCATACCAACTGAACCTTTTAGCAATCACTGATCTGTTGCTTGCCATCTTTGACATTCTATTGTAAGCCTCAGAAAATCAAGCCCTTTTTGAAATTAAGCCATTGTGAATTGCCTGCAAGGCTATCTCTTTATATGAAATTATAGAAATTTAGTTGTGGTTTCAGTTTACATATTTTGAATGCTTGCTATCAATATATTATGGATGTTGGTGATCTTTGGTATTTAATAAAATGGAATGAAAGGGACTCATTACGTTGTTGAGCAGGGGAGAACCATTTCTATAACTTCGATTTGTTTTTCAGGTATATTTTAATCTGGAACATGAACTGTCGGCAATGGATTCTCTATAGTTGAAAGTAATGGATCAACTAGAGCTGTTAGGAAGAGTTTAAAAATTCTGATTTTCATTAATATGAGAGAATCTTTTCTTGGCCGGGAGCTACCATACCAACCTGGTTTGAAATTAATGATCATCAGAAACTATACCTAATAAGTCAATCCCACTTATGGATTATAAATTTATATAAGTATCTAGTTTGATTAGATGATTCTTTCATCATCTAATATAAGTTTTATTCGAAGCATTTTGGGCTATATTTGAGTGTTTGTTGACTACCAAACTGAATGATAAAAATGCACTTTTCTGTTCATTCAATCATGCTGAATTTTCCTCCATCAAATTATTGTCGATGGGAGCAAAAGACACATGCCATGTTGCACCCTAGACTAGAGTTGTTGGGCAAGAGAACATTAGTCGATTATGTAACCCCTGCATTAGCATGGTAGCCAACGAAAGTGTGGACAGAGGCATTAATTTGGATACAATTAATAATTTCACTGGGGACTTATTTTCTCGCACACAGGCATTGATTTTGTGTAACCCAGAATCACGCTAACCATGTGATTATGGTGTTTTGTAAGGCTTGTGTTAGAGGTGACACAAACATTATTTTTGATAAACAAGTGACACAAACATTAAAAGTTCAATAAATGTCCCTTTTTTATTTAGTAAAATTATCCCATTGCCATGGTTACTTGAAATTTCTCCACTTACAAAGTCTCATATTCCAAAGAGTTCTCTCTCTCTCTCTCTTTTTATTTTTCTGTAAAATTGCTTAATCTAAAATTTCCCTTTTATTCCACACACTAGGTATATTTATTTTAGAAAAGAGAACACTATCTGATCGCGTGTGACATGCTACTCTTGCACCTAGACATAGGGCTGTGTGAAATGATTGTCGTATGTTCGGAAATTTTTGCCTTTTCATGGTGGTTTGGCGGTCATTTTGTGCTGATTTGTGTGGTAGCATTCTTTCTCCCTCTTTTTTTTTTGTTAATTTTTATTTCCTCATGCATTTCATGGTTATAGGGCTGCAACAAGTCGGGTAAGGCTGGGCTTTTTAAAACACAGCCCAACCATGAGTCCCCTTAGTTGGGCCTAGGCCTACTTTGACCTTGACTCAGGGCTTGGAAAATCTAACTCTAACTAACTCTCAGGGTCGGGCCGGACTGACCCTTATTGGCCCTGATCATGGAGTCGGAGAAGGGAGAGATGTATGGACTGGTTGGTGAAAAAATTATTAGTTTTACATAAAATAACAATATAATAAAATATATTATCAATTATTATTTTCATATATAATATATTATATAACAAAATTTGACTTATCCATGTGTCACCATAATGTTTGAAAATTGTTTTCGCGCCAAGAAATCGGCTCCGCGAGGCCCACCAGGGACCAAGGGTCAAGAGAGCCGGTGTGGTCGCCTAGGCCTCCGATGCCAAGTTGATCTCCGGCGCAACGGTGAATAGGATTATTCGATGAGTTTTGATGTCCCTTAGGGTTGTGTACCTTTGCTTTTTATAGACATGGCGGTTGGAGAGCCCCCCGTTTGAGTGTAAAGGGTGTGTGTGGAGAAGGCCCCCGCCCCGGCCCCGAGGGCCTCGACGGCCACTCCCGCGGGGGGGTTCCGGCAACCTTGTGATCCGCTTGTGGTTTTTAATCCCCCTTTTTTACTCCCCCCCCCAAAGCCCCGCCTCCCCCTAGGCAAGTTCAAAGTTCTGATGACCAGCCCCCCCCCCCCCCCCCCCCCCCCCCCCCCCCCCCCCCCCCCCCCCCCCCCCCCCCCCCCCCCCCCCCCCCCCCCCCCCCCCCCCCCCCCCCCGGCCGCCCCGTTGTTTCAAAGTCCAATTTGTAACTGTGAATAAAATTGATCCATAAGAAAACAAGGGGAAATACGTATTGCAGAGGGGTGGTTGTTGGAGGCAATTCCAGGATTCTTATTGGATGGTTGTCTTATACATAAAGAGGCCCTAATTAAGGTTTATTATGCATGTAATTAAGAATGGATCATATATTCATACCAACCTTAAAATCTCTTTTAAATGGATTTCAAGTCTCCAAACGTGTCTTATCAAAAAAAAAAAAAAAAAAGTCCCCAAACGTGATCTCGGGTGAACTAGCTGTAAGAATAATTAATAATTAACCTTTCTGATGTAGAAAAATTTTGTTGGATTATTTATCCTCATAAAATTGGAATATATTAATTTACAAATTCGTCACCTAAAAGGTCTCTATATAAATATGATTTCAAACAAAACTAAGGTATCGTACCGAAAAAAAACAAAAAAAAAACTAGGTAGTCTCCATGAGATTTAGGTCAAGTTTTTTTATGAGCATGGAAAGGTGTTAAGCATCCTGTTATTTGTCTGGTTAAAATTAAATTGCAATTTACATAATATTTTATTTGGAGACAAATAAATGATTGAATAAACTTTGTGTAGAAAATAAAGATAAATTTTCCAAATTACCTCCAAGACATCATAAAGAGGAAACTAATTGAAACTTAATTATAAAGTTATCTTTATATGTGGATGATGTGAACACGCAGAATCTAAACCTACACAACATCGAAAACACAAAACAATATAAAAAAGGCGTACCTAGTGGACGAGCCTCCCACTACTGTGGGGTTTGGAAAGGGTCATAATGTACGTAATCCGTACCCTTGTTTTTGAAGAGAGACTATTTCTAAAAAAAACATAAAATAATATATAAGTAGAAAATCGAAAAGGATTAGAAATTTTTTTTTTGGTCAAAGAAAAGACTTAGAAATTACCACTTTGCAATTAATGCACTATAACACAGAAGGTTAGAATTAAAACTCTAGAAAACTAATCTAATCATCTCAAGGACTAAATAATAAACAAAGAATTTTCTTTCACAAGGCCCATCTAGAAGAGCTTCCAAAATGTTCAACCATTTTGACTCATGTGAAAAGACAATTTGACAATTTTTACCATTGGATAGAAATTACGTTGTTTTGGTTAACCACGAGCCCCACAAATCATGTTTTAGAATTTTTTCACTCAAAATAGTAGAACACTAGCATGGCTTTGCTAGAACCAGATAAGGCTGTGAAAATAAAAATATGATTTTCAAAGGTCTATTTTTTCTACTTTGCAAACTCTGAGAAGCTTGAAACTTGATATATGAGTAGGAGACCTAAGAGCCTACTTATGCACCAAAATTTGGGCTTTATGACTTCATCTAATCTATTAGAGTAAACTATTCAGACCTCCGTTGTACTATGCCTTAATTACAGTTTGCACTCTTAAAAGTACAATAAATTGTGTTTGTCCCATCTTAGGCCATTAAATTACTCAGACCTCCCCTGGCTTTGCCCTATTTCCATCACCCTCTATATTTTCAACAATTACAGGGGAACTGATTGACAATTAGGTAGGGGTGTCAACTAGTCCGATCATGGGCTATCAGTCCGGTTCTCTAGCGGTTTCTGTTCTAAGATGTCAAGACCAAATCCGGACCAATAAGCCCACCGGTTCCAAATCTGAGATCCAGGACCATTAATGGGTGGTCCGATTTCGGTTCCTAATCGGGTCCAAACATGCCCTTTCTGAGTAGCCAAATGTAAAGCATTTTTTCCATTGGAACTAGAAATTTCAAGCAAGCTATAATCTTTCAAAAGCAATTCATTAACTACTGGTGTGTGTCCTCTATGTGCAACAGATATGAGACGGGTAGAATACTAGAATTTGAGGGGCCTAGTGTCTTGCTTAATCTTGGGTCATGTTCTAATAGCAACTGGACAACAACTGTATAATAAAAGTCACTTTAACTGTATGTTAAAATAGCAAAGATTATCTTTTAACATTTAAAAACAGCAAAAATGGTGCAAGACAAGTTCAAATGTATGCATTTCTTTCGGTTCCAACGGGTCCTTAACGGTTCTAGGGAGCAGAGCAGATCCGGACCAATAACCTATCACTAAGACTAGATCCGGACCAATAAACTATTGGGTGGGTCGGTTCCGGTTCCTAGCAGGATGGTTTCAATCCGGATATCGGTTCCGGTCCAAAATTGACACCGGTACAATTAGGGGAGGGGAGTGTAGATATTGTAAACTCAGAGGTGCTGACTGCAATTAACATAATACAGGAGAGGTTCGAGTAGTTTAGATAAAGCCTCCTAAGTGGATCGTTTAAAAATCCTAACCAATAACCAAAATAGTACATGAATAAGGTAAAAAATACAGAAAAAACCAAGACAATTTGGAATCCACAGAATCCCTATAAATACTAAATTGCCATTAGGATGGGTTCATGGATAATATTATGAAAATAGAAGTATAATTTTGCAAAAAAAAAAAGCATCCATGATGTAAGCTAACTTAAGCAAACAATAATTGTTTTAGTTATGCAGAGAAAATAAACCAAAATTTTAGATTAAAAATACCCTTAATGAAATGCTAACCCTAGCTACCCTTAAAAAAAAAACCCTCATTTTTTTTTTTTGGTAAGGAAAAACCCTCATTTCATGCCATGATTAAAAACTAAAAAGAAAAAACACATTGCATTAAAATTTTTATTAATAAAATAAATTAATGACAAATTTGTTAAAAAGAATATCTACATTAAAACTATTCGGCTGTATTTAATTCATGAATGCAAAGAAAACCCTAAAAATTCTGGAAAATTAACCTAATTTATGGGCGTACAGTCAAAGCATAATTTATGACTGAAATCAAGTTTTTTTTTTTTTTTGGTAGAATAACTGAAATCAAGTAACCAACCCTAATTCCATTACTAGAATTTAAAATAATTTAAATTAAAAATTTGTGTGCAATAAAACCCTATAACCATTGCATATATATGATGTAACATGTAGGGCTAAAAAATGATATTAGATTTAAGCACCTATTTGCATGTATAAATTGGGATTAGAGAGAAGAAATATAACAGATTAGACCCAACACTATGGCAAGTAGAAAAATCCCCCTCTCAAATTGGCAAATGACACTAATGCCATATTAAGTTATCAAAAAGAATAATTTTTATGGATGGAATGGAATGGAAATTGAAACATGGAAATTATTTGATAGAGAAGAAAAACGAAAGAAGTCAAGCTTGGGGAGGGCATGTCTCAAGGTTGGAGGTGACTTGCACGCAATATATCTCCAAAGTAAGAGGTAGGTTATCACCTTCTTTTGACTTTTTTACGATGCCATTTTGGAGAGAGTTCTATACCCAAAACATGATCTAGAACTTTCAAAAGTTCTAATGGTGGTGGGAAAAAAACATGTGATAAAGTTCTTTGCACTGGGGTGCAGCAGGGTGGACGAATTGATCGGCCTGCCCCCTAGATGACCCAAATTTCACCCATGTCTTGCCCCATGTGTTTGGGCATAGCTTGCATCCAGATAGAGAACGTGCACCCAAAAAGAATTGACCCAAAGTGAAAATCCGTCTCCTCCCTCCAAAGGCTAGACTATTATACCTAATAGTTAAGAATTATTCAAAATTTTTAGGAAAGGTTGGTTTTTGAGATCTTATAATGTATAGACTGGCTCTCTAGGTTGAATGAGCGCGCATTGTTCCCTATCGTTATTAACGTCATTTTGTGCCTCAAGAATTGTGTCGGGCAATGTAGTGCATGCATTAGCACGGGAACCAATGAAAATGTACACAAAGGCATCAACATATATTGGTTTTTATTTCACAAGAGGAGTAATGGTAATTTTTCATGCACCTGTCAAGGAGCAGGGGCCACACAATCAGTTAACATTGTTTTCCCATATTTTATAACGGGCAAGAGATATCATTGTCTAGTTGCGTGGCCCCTACACCACCGACAAAGCAGAATTCGTTTTCCCATTTTATAATTAAGCATTGCAGATTCATGAAAAATGTTAAGTTGTATTAGTCTATTATTCAACTAATTCTAAATCTAAATAAATGATACATTAACATGTATCTAGTTGTCAATAACTAATTTCACAGAGATATTTTTCAAAATTTTAATTCCAAACAGTTGAAGCATTCCATTTCCTCACTTTTCCTTCCCTTGTTCTTTTATTGTTATGAGAATTTTTTTTTTTTAAATAAAATCTTTTTATGAGATTTGTGGTGGTGGAAAGTGGAAACTTGTTCGGATTCTAGATTAGTGAAATCATGATTTATAGTATTAAATAGAGTTGCAAGTTGGCAGAAAGACCAGTTCAATCCCAGGCCTAGTCGGGCCTGACCTTGGGCTGGAATATGCCAAACCAAGCCCAACTTTATTGACTCAGATCAGGCCCCTGCATGGAAGCCCAATCTCAGGTCATGTTGGCCCAACATCTGACATGAACCAATACAAAATAGACCAAACACTTCTATGTTCTTCAAGTAAAAGGGAGGTTTCACATGTATTCTTATTCTATTAAGGGAGGGCTTCTGTAGATATACCTAATCGACGATCCACAAAATCCGATATCTATATTATATACCTTGTACTTTATAGATCTATTATTCCTTTATAAACTTGGGCTAGAGCTGGGACAAACCTGAAGCATCAATTCTAGCCCAGAACATAGACTGGAAATCCCAGCCCAGGCCCAAAAAAATGCACGGGTTTGGCCTTGGCCCAAACTAGCTAAACGACGTGGGACGACCTCAGATGCATGTGTTAAGCATATAACTAGCGAACGAACTTGACTGAGCCTGCCTGCCTTTCAAGAAGCGGGATAATCCAGCAGAAGCTGAATACTTGGCTTCAAGCTTCTCAGCGCCATAAACGTATGTTGTTACCTATTCGACCATTCTAAACGTGGCTTCAAAGCTATTCTTTCTATAGCGCTTGCTTCTCTCGGGAATTGATCTTAGCCCTTTAACCAGCGCTTATCGAGGGAATTGTTTCTAAGCTGACAAAGGCACCTGACTCGCTAAGAGACTAAGCCGACAAAGGCACTGTTTCGCCTACCGACACCGCTTAAATACACCCACTTTAAAAGTAATCAACTAGCCCATTAAATTAGTCTAAATGAATATTATTTGTCTTCCCATATATATATATATATATATATATATATATATATGTTCATAGTTAATCAAATGGCCTTAGCCTTTCTTCACTACTAATTCAAAGACCGGTCAAATTAACTAGTCCAACCACAAGTTGACCCTAGGTTAAGACTGGAGCCCAACACATAAATAAACTAATATTGGGCTTGTGACCTAGTCCAGCCCAACCCTGGCCCAGTTCCCTTCAGTAAACAAAAACTCTATTCACAGCCAAACACAACATTCCAAGATTGTAGATAAGCTTGCATCAAGAGTGAATGAGACTTGATTCAAAACAAAGAGAAGAAATCATTAAGAATATAAAAAAAAATTTACAACTTATTGCCACTTTGGCTAAATTAAAACTCAAAGAAGACTTCTAGTCCTAAAGTTAACATTACAATCTAATGATGGAGAAGCTCAAGGGCTTCTAATAATGTATGTTTAAACCTACTCACATCAATCTTTACATTTTGCTTTTCTAGGTATAAAGATTTAAATTGTCCCCAATCATGTTTATGTACTGAAATGGGATCCCTAAAGACTGGATGATCAATTGGGTATTGTTCTATTAGAGAGCTCTCTTCTTCCTTTATCTTATACTCCAAGTATCTTATATCTGTATCCAAGGTAGGCTGCTTAAAATAAGTAGAAGCCAACCAGTCATATCCACCCCAAGGAAGTACTTGTATCAGTATTGCATTGGTAGGAAGGAAAAAGAAGTTTGTGAGACCTGCTCCATGAACCCCTAACATCACATCACAAGAGTTCACAACTTGAGAGTATTTATCCAAATTCATTGAAGCTTCAGAGACAACTACTTTAAACCCCAAGCTTTTAGCCAATTCAGCTATTTCATTGACATTTACAAATGCCCTGGTCCATTTCCTTGATATGATCAGAAGCCTAGGCTGTTTCTTTCGTGTGCCATTACGGATCTTGATTGCGGTCGATCTCTTCAAAGAATAGGCATTCCTCATGACCTGTCTGAACTCTTTCATGGAGTACCCTTTTGAAGCCATTAAAGGGTCAATTCTCAAATCTTTATATCGCTTAAGACCGACAATTACCCGTGGGAAGCAATGAACTCTATCCTCTGCATCTATGTTGATGATCTCATACTTTGATAGTTGTTTCAGTATTGCTTGGAACTTGTTAATCCAATATTGTTGAAAATTGGTGACAGCAAACTGAACTTCACCGCGAAATTGGGATGAAGCAACAAAGAGAGGAATGATAGTATCGGTGAAGGAATGGAAGTGGTTTCCTGAATATCCTCCAGTTGCGAAGATCACAGCAGGGACACTGTGATTTACAGTGCATGTTGGGGCTTCTTCAGGAGCTGCAATGGCTTTCACTGAGATTTCCTTAATGACTGACATCGCAGTTTTGTCTGTCACTCGAGCATAAGGTTTGATAATCCATGATTCATTTCCTACCAAAACACCCTGTTGAGATGAAGTAGCAAAGACAGTGGAAGATCTTCCATGAATCCTAATATCACCCTCAGCATCACAAAAGTTATATGACTCATATCTGGGGTCTGAAACAGAGCAAATTGGCTTTCTCTCCTGTTTTAACTTTTCTTCTCCATCTGAAACTTCACATATAGAAAAATAAAATGAAATTAGTTGGGTAAAATGTAAGCTTCAAGACATCCAAATTCTAGCATTATGACTTCAAATAATTATCTTACCTGATGGCTGAGAAGTGTTTGTGCTCAATGGCTTCGAAATGCTTATGTTTAACTGCTGAGAATTGCCAATGTTTGATGGCTGAGAAATGCTTATGTTTGATTGCTGAGAACTGCCTGTGTTTAACTGTTGAGAGCTGCTTATATTTGACTGCTGAGAATTGCCAATGTTTGATGGCTGAGAAATGCTTATGTTTGATTGCTGAGAACTGCCTGTGTTTAACTGTTGAGAGGTGCTTATATTTGACTGCTGAGAATTGCCAATGTTTGATGGCTGAGAAATGCTTATATTTGATTGCTGAGAACTGTTTGAGTCTAACTGTTGAGAGCTGCTTATGTTTGACTGCTGAGAAATGCTTGTGTTTGATTGTTGAGAAAGGCTTGTGTTTGATTGCTGATCAGAACTGATGACAATGTTTGAAGGCTGAGAACTGACAATGTTTGATGGCTGAGAACTGATTATGTTTAATGGCCTAGAACTGCTTATGTTTGATGGATGAGAACTGCTTGTATCCTCAATCACTAACAGAGTATGGCCAGTGCCCATTGACAGCCTAAAATTCACTGTAAATCCAATAATGACACCAACATGAGAAAGGTTAATTTCTTGGGCTTCAAGTTGGACTCAAGAAAACCCAAATAATGTTAGAAAAACACATTATAATGAGTGAACAAAAGTGATAGCTACATTATATCTCTATATTGATTAAAATTCAAGAACAACACAAAAGATGACTTACAGATTGGTAGAGGACCCAAAAAAGGTTTAAGAAGAGTAAAGGAACTCAATACAAGGATGAAGGATCCTATGATAGCCCAATATCCAAACTTCTTCTGCTCATATCGACTGAAGCTTTTCGCGAATATCGCGTTATATGTCATCTTCAACACAGCTTTTAGGCCTCTTTGTGTACTTCAAATGCTTCTTTCAGAGAAATGCAAAAGAAGAGAGCTTCAAAGGGGGAAAAATTGACAATTAAAACATACTGCATTGCCTATACTAGTTTAAGTAGTACAATGCAGAGTGCCATGAGAGTAAGTTGAGTTTGTGGGTTTCCATTTTGTGAATGGTACCCACGATTTAAGTTTCTTGTTTGAAATTGATATTTGATATAATCAGGATGAAAGGGACATAGGTGGTTGACTAGGGGACAAAAATTTCTATAAGTTAAACTATAAATTTCCCTTTTGTTTATATGATTATTATCTAATATAAATCATGAGCTGCCAACCATTGATTCTCTTAAGTTGAAAGTAATGGATCAACTAGAGATGTTGGAAAAAACCGTTTGTAAACATTTCCCTTTAAATATTTAGGGACATTAATAAGGATTATGATACCTACCCAAACAGGACTTTTTTTTTTTTTTTTAGGGTAGCAATCCAAACAGGACTTTAGTAGCTGGAGTTTGAAAAAGTTTGTCATTAGTGGACCCCATGCGTGTTTGTTGGAAGAGGTAGACGTTTTACCTCTCTCTCTCTCTCTCTCTCTCTCTCTCTCTCTCTCTCTCTCTTTGGGTACTTATTCTTGGTTGTATGCATGATGTGGGGGGGACGTTTTGCTCTTTGGATTTTATCTCAACTAGAATGGCCGTTTTAATTAGAATAATAGAGTTGTTAATTGGGGGTGTTATCACCTAACACTGCCGAATTCTCCACGTCTTACATTTAAGATTTAAGATTAGAAGCCATGCATTTTTGTCTCTCTCTCTCTCTCTCTCTCGGTTCCTTTCTTTTTTTCTTCTGTTTATTGTCTAATTAAAATAATAGAGTTGGTAATTGAGGCTGGTATCACCAAACACTGCCTAACTTTCCACGTCTAGCATTTGATATTCAAAGCCATGCATTTCACTATCTCTCTCTCTCTCTCTCTCTCTCTCTCTCTCTCTCTCTCATTATTTTGCTAATGATTGTAAGGCAATTAAAAAATTTGAATGTTTGGAAGGAAATTAAGAAAATGGAAAATATGGAAGAATCTCACCAAAACTTTGGAAAGCATTTGGTAAAATTATGGACTAAGATAAGAGTGTGCTAACCAATGAAATTAAAGTAAGAAGAAAATTTTTAAGGGATTAAAATAGTAGGTAGACAAAAAGATGGTGATGTCCTATTATGGAGAGAGATAGAGGTATGAATCCCATATCAATGACACCTTACAGAAGCCCAATTACTAATTCTACTAATATGTGATGGATCCCACTACAAAGTACATATGTCAAAAGTATCCAAACCCCAGAGCTTAAGTTCAGAGGGCCAATAGATATAGAAAGGCATCCAAGGTACAAGTGGAAAGACAACCAGAAGAAGAATAAGGGATGCTCTAATACTAGGGGTAAAAACTAGACCGGGTTGGACCCGGCTTTTGAAACTCGGTCAGACATAGCCCTGCCTAATTCAGGATGGGCTGGGCTTGACTCTGTTTTTTTTTTTTCCTGTCTTTTTTTAAACAAATAAAATAAAGAGGAGTGTTTTTTGTGGATTATTGTGGAGAAACACTTGGTTGTATAAAACCCTTGTGCAGTAACTCTTGTAATTATTATTTCAAGTCCTTTAACTCAACTGAAGCCATTCTATATGAGTGGAAGATCAATAATGAATTCCACCTCTCTATCAGGAGGTATTCCTGGCAAATCCTTCAGAAAAACATCTATAAAATCTCGCATACAGATACATCAATTATCATTGTATCCTTAGTTATGATGTCATGAATTGCTGCCAAGAATCCTTGACATCATTGCCTTAGCAACTTTTTAGCTTGTTAGGCTGAAATCATCATTGATGGTGGTGCTCCTATCTTTACTCCAGAAAATTTAAATTCTGGTTCTCCCATCGGTCTAAGTACCACCAATTTCAATCATAACATAACACACTGGCATGGTAATCTGTAGGGGTGTAAATGAATAGCCGAAATCCATTTCCGCATTCGTGTCCGTATCCGTTTAGCACTATTCGAATCCGTCAAAAGCTAAACAGATGAGGATAGGGATAGGCTATAGCTATACGAAAAGCTATATTTACATGTAAACGGATAAAATATTCGATCCGTATCCGTGTTCGTATCCGTTTAGCACTATCCGAATCCGTCTGATAGCTAATCGGATGCGGATGCGGATGTAGCACTATCCGAGCCGAATTCGATCCGTTTACAGCCCTACTAATCTGCCAGCTAATCCATCCCTAGTATTATATCAGAATCCTTCATGTCTAGTAACATTAGGTTGGTCTTAAGTCTTTTTCCATCAATGTCTATGGTAGATGCCGGTGGGATTTTTTTCTTTTTAATTAATTTAATGAATTTGAGGACTTGATGCGTAATTTCAGGATGCTTGCTGATCGAATGATGGGTCTGGGCCACGATGAGGACAAATTTAAAATGGGGCAAATCCAGCCAAGCAAGGGCCGCCCCATCCATGAGATTGGCAGTAAACTGTACCTTATAAAATGTTCACATGGAACAATATTGGACCATTTAAGCATTTAACAATTCATCGATTAAATTGTTAAACCGATCCAAAGCTTGAACCAAAATAATCTTGGATCAATCTAAGTCATAGAATGGGTCAGGAGTCAGAACCAATCCCTTTCCGTTATCACAAGTCCCAACTCCACCATCTTTTGGGCACAATTGGTCAGCCCTCCTACCTCAAACTAGTCCAACATAAAACTAGTCAAACACATTAGCCGAACTAGCAGGACAAAGTTAAGTTACGATGACTATGAGGGAGGTGCTGGCTATGATTTGACCCAAGTCCACCAGGGTTTTTTTTTTTTTTTTTGGTAACCCAAGTCAACCAGGGTATGAATTGGTTTGTTTTTAACTGGTTTTCTCCATTTTGAGACCGGTTTTTGATGGTTTTTCACTTAATCATGTATTCTTGAGAATCAAATTACCAGGTATCCGGTGAAGGGTTTCGGTTTAGGGTTTAGCTCAAGCCTAGCCCTGCCGAGTTCAAGGCGGTCTGGGCTTGACCCTATTTTTTTTTCTGTCATTTTTTACACAAATCAAATAAAGGGAGGGTGTTCTCTGTGGGGGAGTCTGGCCCCTGTATGTGCACATATGGAGGCATCAACCGGATGGTCTTTATTGCCTTTCATGGGTGGCAGGGCAGCCATTACCCCCCATGTGTCTGGTGTAGGGGGGTACACTCCCCCATAGAGAACATTTCTCCTACAATAAAATAATGATTGAACCTAAATATAAGGGTGTCAATCGGGCGGTTTGGTTTTTTTTTTTTCCAGTTTCATCGTGAGTTTCAAGGACACCAAAACTGAACCAATAAGGACTTTCGGTTTGAGTTCGGTTTGTGTTATCGGGTCCAATACTATTCGGTTCGGTTTGAAAACCAGGTATGGACTGGTTTTCGGTAGGGATTAGGCAGGGTTCTTCAGGTTTGGGGTTGCGTTCAGGTTTGGTCCTATCGGTTGGGCTAATTAGTGGCCCATTGGTTTAGCCCAAACCGAGCCAAAACCGAATAGTATCCTAAACCATAAACAGAGCCCAGCCCAATAAGGGATCGATTCGGTTTGGATTGGGCTCAATCGGGTCGGGTTGGACCAGTTTGGTTTAGGTTTTGACACCCCTACCTAAATATGTACATCTCTAATATATACATTAAGGGAGAAAGAATGCTACTTGGGTGCATGCAGTTTTTTGTCCCTGTGTCTAGACACAGGGGTGGAGTGGGCAAAATGACCACCATGTCCCCATGGAAAGACTGAATTTCCTGGGAACTCATGGTCATTTCGCCCGTCCTTGTGTTTGGGCATAGGGGTAGCGTACCGCACACACCTAGGTAGCGTTCTCTTTCCCATAAATTAAATATGAATTAAAATACTTAATCCATAGTCCTTATCTTGAATACATCTATCTATATTTCAGACGATTACAAGCGCTACTGCGAGATCCGACCAATTCAAGGAGGCTGGACTTCAACGAAGACTCAAGAACGGTGATCTGATTCACCATAATTTGACAATTGCTCTTTGTAATGATTGTGAGATGAGAAGGTAAGATTTTAGTGGATCAAGAGTTAAATCGAAACTCATTCAAACTAAGGTTGGGGAATCTGCACCTAGGGTTTTGAAAGTTCGATTGATCGATGTTGCTGCCTGCCTATCTTCCATTAATTTCAGTCATGAGTCCTGATTAGGATGTTGTTGGGCATTTCGTTTTGAATTTGTTAGGCAAATGCAAGAAGGTTGCTAGGGTTTCTCCGCCTTTTGTGCGTATAGTTTCAAAGGTTTCTCCACTGTTTGTGCATGTTACATCTCCTTCTTCCTTCTCTGCTCCTTCAGTCGTGATCCTTGGAACCGCCATCGATGATGATGCCAATGACGCCAACGATGACGACGAACCCCTTTTCATGGATCATCACCTTCCCCCTTCCCTGACGCTCCCCGTAGTGCCCGATCCATTTTACCCTTTCACCTTATGGGCATCAGCTCTGCGATAGGTTATGGTTTTTAGCCATTGTTGGCAAACATCGCAGTTTTGTGTTTCAATTTAGGGTTTCAATTTCTGGGCTCTCTGTGGACAACGTCGAGGGGCTCCCAAACAAGGGAGGTATTTCTTTTTTCTTTGTTTCTGTGTTTGCAGGTGATGCCGACTCAGGTGCTGGTGGCACC
This sequence comes from Telopea speciosissima, assembly GCF_018873765.1. Lineage (NCBI taxonomy): Eukaryota > Viridiplantae > Streptophyta > Magnoliopsida > Proteales > Proteaceae > Telopea > Telopea speciosissima. Next base: position 45,022,370 of record NC_057921.1, read on the forward strand.
GAGGTTATCGTTGGCTTTGAGGCTTCAACCGCCGTTCAATCTTCACCATCCCCCTCCTGTCGCCAAACGAAGTTCCACTCGCAGAACCTTACTGATCTGTTCAAAAGTAAGCAGTGGCAACAATTCTGGTGGTCTTTTTGCTGTCGGTCAAAGGTCCACTCGTCGATCCATTAAACCTTTTCCCATCCGGCAAGTCAGTTTGAAAGTAGGCTGTGGCAACGTGAAAGCACACATGGGCAGTATGGTGTTGGACTTTTCAGCACGTATAGAGCCCCCTCTTTTGGCATGCATGTGCATGCGCTTAATTTTAGTTGTGTCTACAGCTTTTTATCTAGGGAAGTGGTTATGTCCCATCCCCTAGTCTAGATGTCCACTATTTGGTTTTGGAAACCATTTATCCATACCTTGTGTTTATCATGCTCTATATCTGTTTTATGTAGGGTTGTAAACGGATCGGATTCAGCTCGGATAGTGCTATATCCGCATCCGATTAGCTATCGGACAAATTCGAATAGTGCTAAACGGATACGGACACGGATACGGATCGGATATTTTATCCGTTTACATGTAAATATAGCTTTTCGGATAGCTATAGCCTATCCGTATCCGCATCCGTTTAGCTTTTGGACGGATTCGGATAGTGTTAAACGGATACAGACACGGATACGGAAACAGATTTCGGCTATTCATTTACACCCCTAGTTTTATGTATCTTATTTTCCTTCACTTGGCGTTTGGCGCGCATGAATGAATAACCTTCTTTCTACAAAAAAAAAAAGAATATGTCTATATTTTACCCCAAAAAAAATCTTGAATACATCTATACATATAGGGATGGGCTGGACTCAACCCAAAAGTTCTTAGCCCAGGTCCGGCCGGCCTAACTTTAGACTTGAATATTCCAACCCTAGCCTAGCTAGTTTGAAAGAAGTTATGAAGAAAAATATCCATCTTTTAACCAAAACTTATCATCATATTAATACCTTTCCAAAAAATACGTTGTGAAATATTTAAGCAACATAGTTTCAAATAATTTTTTTTTCTTTTGGGATTTTTTAAAAATCGTATTCAAATCATCTATAAAAATTCTTTTTATTTGGAAATTTTCACTTGGTTGGTTATCTACCAAAAAACCAATTTGTCACTTGGTTATATGTCACTGCCCTTTGTTTATTTCTGAAGCACAAAATCAAAATCTGAGTATCATAAATTTTAAAACAAAGTTTTAAAGTCTAATTAAGTATCACAAAATATAAAAATTAATTTCTGAATTTTTTTTTTCAATTTTTTTGACAAACAAATAATTTCTGAATTAATGTGAATTTGAATTTTATTTTAAATAAGTTTTTATTAAAATTTTGACCGAATTCTCAAATTGACAAAACATCAAGTTTAGGCCTTCAGAAAAATTCTTGAATCCAAATTAGCTAACTATGTGTAGGAGATAGACGGATTAGAATCTCAACGGTTAGCTCTCTACAGACTACAGGTACTATTGCTATGTTTGCACTAGAGTAAAGATTCTAATCCGATGGTCTACATGCTGTCTACAGGACATGGTCCATACAAATCTCATTGAGAAGAAGGATTCCAATTGAACGGTTTTAATATGGGAAGATTCCATACGATGATTTTTTGTCATGCAATTTTAAGGGTGTCAATCGGTTCGATTTCAGTTATTTAATTATTTTGTTTGGTTTAAAATCAAAATCAATAAAAACCAACATCAAATCGAATCGGTTCAGTTTTGGTTTTTATTTGGTTCCATATTTGGTTTAGGTTCTATGATCCAAACATTTCATCAATAAATATTGGGAAAAAGAACATTAACTAGTTGCGTGGTTAGCGTGGTTTCTGCACATAGGCACAAACCAATTTCTTTGTACGTGAAAAGACCGTTCAACCCCCATTGAAATTGAAAATCGCATCCAACCAATGCTTTTATGTGCATTTTCATTAGCTATCGTGCTGGTGCAGGGGCTACATGACTAGTTAGCGTTCTCTTGCCCATAAATAATTGTAGACACCACATTTTGACACCTTGGAAGTGTGTCTAGGCAATGATGGTCAAGGACGTAACTCGTGTGGTGACTGAATGGCAAGAATTACCAAATTACCCCTACCCTACTTTTTGTAACCAAACTGTCCCAAATAGAGCCTAAACCCCTCACATAGCCGTATTTAATCATTTTAAGTTCACATTGGAAGTTTCACCCAAATCCAACACCTTTCATGAAAATGACCGTTTTACCCCTGACATGGTTCTCGGTATCTGGACCACCCGATTTAGTCCGAAATACTTTGGATGACCTCATTTGATCATATTAAGTTTTCACGTAAAGTTTTGGCCAAATCGGATAACTTTTGTGAAAATGACCGTTTTACCCCTGGTATGGTTCTTGGTACCCGAGCCACCCGATGTGACCTGAAATCATTTGGATAACTTTATTTGGTCATATTGTGCTTACACGTAAAATTTCATGTAATTTTGGTATCATTTGGACCTTGATCGGTGTGAAACACCATTTATGTGCTTTCCTCGATATCCATGCCATTTTTAGGCAAAATCCGACCATATCTATCACACGGATGAAAAGTACGAGTTGAGACCTTCGCGGCATTATGTGGCGCGTCAAAATCGGCCACACGGATTGGAAGATATCAATATTTGAATGTGGGCCTTTAAAATAGAATCTTTAAGAAAGAGAGAAAAATAAAATAAAAAGTTGACCAACCCGAGTCAGACCGGATTGACCCGAACGGATCAACCCGGCCTGACCCGACCCACCTGAACTGTCGGCAGGGGACAAAGCCCCACCATTTAGGCTGAGCCACACAAGGCCCATCACCCATGCCCACCTGCCCAGCAGGCCTAGGCACACGCAAGCCCAGGCTGCACAGCAAGCCTAGGCACACACAAGCCTAGGCTGGGCAGCAAGCCTGGCCACCGAAATCCGAATCCGAATTCGCATCCGTATTCGTTTAGAGATATCCGGAAAAAAATCCGAATACTCCGATTAAAATCCGTCCGAAAAAAAATCCGAATACTTAATAATAAAAAATCAAGTAAATAATGATTTCAAGGGTTTTTGAAGATTAAATAAGTTCTAGAATATGATGAAAAGAGAATCATGATCTAAGAGATATGGATTGAGAGTGAATTGTATCCGCTAGGGGGAGGAAGGTCCGGGTTACACAAGGCAGAGATGTAAACGGATGGTCGAAAATCCGAATCCGATCCGCATCCGAATCCGTTTAGAGGTATCCGTATTCGACCAGGGAATATCCGGCTCTGATCACATCCGATCCGTATCCGATCCGAATCCGATCCGTTTACATCCCTACTCCTTATCCTAGCCATTAAGGCCCCAAGGGTCTTTGAGACCTTTCCTCGAATAGATTTTCTCCTATAAATAGGAGGCCATTTGGAGGGTCTAGGGACGGAGGAAAATTAGTGAAAAATTACCTTCACGTAGTCCTTGATCCCCTCTTTCCATCCATGGTTTTCTTATCCATAGGTTATGCTCCACTACGGATATAAAATTCCGTAAATACCCCATCTTAACCACTCTTGCCATTCGAAGCAACCACACTTGGAGCGGCTTTTGGAGGTTTCCGGCGATACTTACGGTCAAAAAAAGGTTACTCAAGCTGAGCCCAGGCACTTCCACGCTTCAAGGGTATTTTTCCATATTTGTTACTTATTTCTAAGTATTTGTTTTGATTTTCTTTACAACAAAGGATATTTTTTCAGTTATAAAAATGTTAAAAATAATTCAAGAGTGATAAAAATATGAAATTTTCAGGGATGATGCTTGTCACTATGTTTGACATTTATTAATTTTCTCATGCTCCAAATCATTTTTTTTTGTTACATTTTTGCCCCTGTAAAGGATTTTGGATTATGTAAAATCTGAACATGTGCGTGGGTATTTGGACAAAAGTATTATGACCATGTTAAATATCATGTTTTGATTAGTGGGAATGGGCTTTGGTTTGATCCAATTCGGATCTGTGATGGGGATTTTGTATTTTTCTTTGTTTTCCCTTCTTTTTTAGCATTTCAGAAAATATTAAAAATAATAAAAATACATAAAAATTCACAAAAAAATTATGGAATGCATATTTCATCATGCTTGATTTTATGAAATCATTATCCACTGACATGCATGTTTGATAGTTTTTATACATTTCCCACCTCATTTAGGGGTATAAATGTCATTTTTCTAATTATAATGAAAAATTCTGGAAAATTAGGAAAAAATGTTTTTGTGCATGACATGCTATTTTAGAATGGTTTAGGATGTTTTCATATGCATACGTGACCATCATGCTTGATAGATATGCATAAAAAGTCATTTTCACCCTCCATGGGCGTTTTGGTAATTTACCAAATGCGGGCCCAGACTATCATTTTGGAAGTATCATTTGGTGTGTTCAGTCATTTTAGGATGTTTAACATCACTTTCGATGCCTACAATGATTCTAAGTGTCTTTTGACACTTTTACCATTTTGCCCTTAGGGGCATTTTGGTCATGTTGTGACCAAAACTTGCTTAGGACCCCGGAAAGGCTCCTGTTACTTTTGCCGCATGTTTTAACATTTAATAAACATGTTTTAAGCATAAGTCAGCATTTTCATGAATTATCATGCATTTTCTACATGTTTGTCATAACAGGGGCATTTTGGTAATTTTTACCACCCCACATTTCCTTGCCATTTCATGTGCTCTTGATGATCCAAATGCATGATGTTAATGTTATTTAATCTTATTTTACTTATTTACAGCATTTAAATATGATTTCATACCTTTGCACATATTTTGGCCCTTTAGTGGCATTTTCATAATTTTGATAATTTTGGCCTATGAACTACTTTGCTTATCAATGATTGTCTTTCTCCATGATATAATTAAACTTGGTTTTCTTTTTTACAGTCAGTCATGTTTTTTGACCATAGAGTTAGGCTTTCTAATTTAGGAAAATGCATTAATTAGCTTAACTAGGATGGATAATGTACATAATCATCTAGTTTAATGATAGTAATTGGGATTAAAACATTAATCTTAATTAACCTAACTAGGTTCATAAATTTCAATCAAGATAATCAAAAATCTTCAAAAAAATTAGTTTAATTAAATGCATAATATGTATAACACAACAGCACACAACAGAGTTTGGTCTAGGAAGACCGGCCGTCGACCGGACCGTTGTTGGGTGCCTAACACCTTCCCAGCCCTTAACTTGACACTTACCCAGAAATCTGGGGCAGACCATCCATTGAGTCATTGGAGTTAATTTAGCGCTCCTTCTGCGAAGGAGGGGCACCATTCATGAGTCCTAAACCTTAAATCTCGGTGACGACTGCCATTTTTTCATTTTTCCTCTTTCCCCCAGGTGCACGCTCCGCGACCCTCCGTCCGCTGCACCTACAATAATATAGAATTGGTCCTTCAATATTTACTAATAAAGATAGACTTGAATAGAAGATCCAAGTATCTTATTGTCTCGGGAAGAATCAAAAACATTATAGTTCAAAGTTAACCATGTTATTTAATCACTTGAATTCTTTAGGATGAATATTCAACAAATGTCCTAAATTTTCTTGTGATTTAACGATGCTTTATGCCTTTGTCTTTGTAAATTCAGCTACTTCTTTCCTTCACCATATCCAAACAAGTTGTGAGTAGTATTATTTCACACAGAACTTTCCTTTGTGCATCACTGGCTCTTGGGGTGCTTTTGGTGGCAACCCACAACCCACAAACCTAACTATTCCACCCTTGAAACTGAAACCAAATCGAATAAAAAAAAAATTCCTTATTTTAAAACCAATATCGAACTGATTCTTCTAATTTAATTCAGCTTGATTTTAATTGATCGGTTTCAATTTTGGTTCCACATTGACACAACATGCAATAAGGGCAGACCACATGCAGCCATTAGGAATAAATCTGCAAATGGTAGGTGGGCCCAGGAACTCAGCACTAATTGACCGTTTAACATATTAAGAGTTCATAATGTAGCCCCAGTATAATTTGCGCCACAAGGTTTCATGGGGCTGAGTATTTTGTACACCTTAGATGAAGAAACGAGTCTCTTAAAGGACCACAGGCTGGAAGATTTGACAATTTGGGCTATGGCATCAAAAGCCCAACAATCAATGGGCTTTTAAGTACCCAATCGTATCTATTTTTTTGTTTTAATGGGAGAAAGAACGCTACTTGCGCCCAGCATGGCGACCATGCTAGACACAGACCACGCTAGGCGCACAACCAGGTAGCGTTCTATTCCCCTTTTTTATATATATAGGATCCCCTCCCATGGGAATCAATTGGTACCACATCTTTTGCAAATCTATTGGGCCAGGCCATTGAACTATATACATGGGCCACCATGGCCTGGTCCATTTATTTGATAAACAATCGAATAGACAAAAAGGTTTTACGGCCCAACCTTGGACATTACGTTTCGATATGGATTGATATATGCATTTACCCTATAATAATATGAATCAAGTAGAAAAGAACTAAGACAAAGCGTAAACTTGAGTAGTAGAGCTCATATTTACCACAGAAAAACAAGAATGAGCATCAAAATTACAAAATCGGACATGGGACAAGATCCCAGTAATGAGAGAGAAAGCGCAAAAGAATCGCGAAATGGAGGTACTGTCAGTGCCGATTTGCTCGAGGCCTCCATGGGAGCTCTGGTTTTTGAGGACTGAGGACCGTTGAGTGTGTTGTGATTTTCGAACAAAGCCCAATATATACGAGAAAATTTTTTCCTATAATTTTGGTGTAAAATCTATCCTCGAGTTGTCTTGTAAAATCCCCTCCCCCCCCCCCCCTCCCCCAACCCCAAATCCTAAGAAAATTTCCAACATACAAACAAACAACGAAAATTTTAGTTTTCCATTTACAGACTATTTTACTTCAAAACAAACGGAGCCTAATAAAATTTGGATTAAGTAGGGTGCAAATTTGCATGCCGAGCCCGAGTTTGCCCAAAGCCTGACCAAAAATATCAGGGCCTAGGACAAGCTTTTCAACCTATTTGCCGGGCTAGTGCTTAGATTTTCAGGCCTGAGGTTTGGCAGGGCTAGGCTTCCCTTCTCCATCTACAACCTTTAATGCTGTTGGATGGAACTATTTGGACATTGAAGGGCAGTTTCAGGACTTCCTACAAGAGTGGGGGAGACTATGACCTATCAGCTGATCAGGAATCTCTTCATTATTGAGGAGAAACTTTTCCACTAATTAAAGATCTTCCTAAACGAGCTAAACAATTCAACCAATTGTCAATCTTCTTACCAATGAGTTCGCCCACAGATTAGAAAACATCCAAAGGCCTCTATTGAACATGGACATGCTATCTCAAAATACTTTCTTGTAGCTTATAATGTCTTGGAGCTACTCCCATATCAGCTTTAATATGAACATTTCTTACATATCAATATCCTCATCTCCGCTACACTAAGTTTAGCTATGTGATGCTTCTTTATTGCCTAATATTCCGCACCATACATCATAGCTAGTATGACTGTCATATAAAATTTTTATTCCATCGATTACATAGCACTCTAGATGCACCGTTCCAATTCATCTATCATATTTTTAATTCTCTGTGAAACACCATTCTCTATATCACTTTCTTTATTTATGATTTAGCTCAGATATCTAAAATATTCAATATTGTGCAATACTCCCTCTAATCTATTTTCACCGCCTCGTTATCCGTCTAGATGTAACTAAAATCACACAATATATACTGCATCTTCATTCTACTATTCGTTCTATTCTCATAAATCCTTTTGATTCTAAAGTTGATCTTCGTACTCCAACTTGACGTTAATCCCTGTTTTTATCCATCTACTTGCCTAACCTAATGATATAAAGCATAAGGAGTGATAGAAACTTTTCTCATTTTTATCTAATTAAAATAATCACATCACAATTAGAAATAGCACAAGGTTGAAAAGGGAGAAATCGGTGTGTAAGGAGCCCTCCCATATATAGTGAGATTGTGCTAAAACCCTTTTGCCAACTTTTTTTTATTTATTATTATATATAAGAAGTAGGAAAGATAATCACTAAATTAGACATGAACCAAACAAAAGTTTGGGACTACACAACCATAAAAGACATAGCATTAACATATCAAAAGGAGTTCAGGACCTCAAAAACTAGAACATAATCACTGAGAATAGACATGAGAAGGAAGTCGAGGTTCCACAACAGCCATAAGAGGGAACTTCTTAGGTGTGGACAACCCAAAAATTTCCTCCATGTTCAAGTCCTCCGGCTTCATTTGGTTAGGCAATTTCCACACAAACCCATGTAAAAGATTAGCCAAACTTGATTGAATCACTTTGAGCCCAAGGCTGTACCCCGGGCACATTCTCCTTCCTGATCCAAATGGCAATAACTCGAAATCTTGTCCCTTCACATCAATCGTCTTCCCGATAAATCTCTCCGGTCGAAATTCATCTGGAGCTTCCCATAATTCAGGGTCCCTCCCTATGGTCCATGTATTAACGAGTACTCGAGTTCCTTCTTGAATATCATAACCACCAATTTCGCAATCTTCTCTGGCTATTCTTGGTACTAGCATTGGTGCCACTGGATGCATTCTCATTGTCTCTTTAACTATGGCTTCGATGTATGGTAGGTTTGGTATGTCTTTCTCTTCAACCCATCTATCCTTGCCAATCACCCTATCTAGCTCTTCTGAAGCTTTTTTGAAGATCTCTGGCTTCTTCAATAGCTCAGAAAGTGCCCATTCCACAGTCACAGCAGAGCTCTCTGTGCCTCCCGCTATTAAGTCCTAAGCATCAATAAAAACATAAGAAGGAAAAGCATAAGATAATGCAAATATCCATCCACCTTCATAAATTGATATAAATTTTGTTTGGCTCTGAAAGGCCTAGTCAGGCCTGGCCCAACCAAACAAACACTTAGAAATGGGCCTGAACCATTACATTCCAAAGTCCATTTCTTCTTCTGTTGTTAAATAAAGCAAAATATCTTCACATATTTTGGGCCAACCAATGAAATTATAAGGAGCAATTGGGTTGGTTCTTTTCCTTCAGCCCAACTAATTATACAATCAGGCCCAATCATTTAGTCCATTCTCAGCTATGGACTTGGACCAGTAATTCTCCTGGCCTTCTCCTTGAATATGTTTGCAAGTATAGGTGTCATTTTCAAGCCACGCCAACCGGCCCGATTGAGACCGACCGGATAAAACCGAAACCAAACAGACTGTTTATTAAAACGGTTTGATTTTTGTTTTAGATATACAATTTTTGGATTAATCGGCTGGTCTTGGTCTAACCCGATTAATTCACGAGACCAATCAATTGGAATTAATTAATCACACTGACCGATTAGCTAAATGCACATAAAAAATAGTTTGATTGATCAATTACACATTGCTAACCAACCGACCGATTGTTAACCGGTCTCATCTTAGGATTATGTTAAATTTAGTATGACAAAGATTTTCATGCATGAAAATGAAGTCAGATTTTTTTTACAGCATAAATGCTCATCCGAAATGACATAAACACCCCTACCCCCAATTTAATGGAGTCGATCGGAGAATCTCCCATGTAATAATAACTTTTTTGATGAAATTCATGTAATAATAACTTAGATGTAGGTGTCTTATTACTTTCATCATATGCATGGAGCATTTCCCTTTCTCTTTAACTTCTATGATGAGAAGGTGAAGGGAATGAGCTTCTAGCTAGACAGTTGGGTATACCCCAAATATAAGATAGATCACAAGTTTGATCCTCCTACCCCTACCCTTTTTTGCAATAGCAGTAATAGTGCAGTAATTGCATTAATAAGTCTGGCCAATGGGTCACTTATTGTCCCTTGTGGGTCCTTTGTCTGCCCCTGTTTGGCCCCTTTTGGATTCTTGTCTGGCCCAGTGAATCCTAATCTGGTCCAATGTGAGGCCTAAAACCAAAAATAAATAAAGAGAGAAAGAAAAAGAAAAGCACGTTATCCATTAAAGGGCCCATATAATAAAGTTTAGTGGCACTAATTAACAAAAAAAGTCATAACCACAATTATTTACGCCAACATGGATCACATATTTTATAGACAAAACCACCCGATATTATCATAATCAATCCTTATGAATAAAAAAGTCTGTCCACAACAATGGTCATTCTAGGGAAGTATCACTTACATGGGGCACCTCTGGGGCATCTCTACCTATTTGAGCCCTTCCCCCAAACCCAAACACAGAGGAGGGCAAAATGATCGCTTCGCCCACATGCAAGGCGGTAATGACCGTCCTATTGATGTAGCCACACGGGCTCCCATTGGTCCCTCGTGTGTACTCACATTTGCCCTTTGCACACAAGGGCCTCTCTCCCCATAGAGAACTCTTGCCCTATTTATATTTACCACTGAAAACTGCATAGTTGGAAATTCAGGTTTTCTGACTTGACTTGCCTTTTAGAAAACCTAGTGACTCGATCTAGTCCAGTCGAGTCATGTTTTTTTTTTATTATTAAAAAATAATAATAAATGCTAGAGTGTTATGGATTGGATGATGAAGACTACAATATGAAGAGAGAGAGAGAGAAAGAGAGAGAGAGAGAGGGAGATGGCTTCTTTTCATTTATATACATAATTATAAACGCTACATGACAATTTTCAAGAAGAGAGAGAGATCCATAACGTTAATTTTGATAAGCATTTTTAGTCTTTATTGTTTTATACATTTAGTTGTACATTTATTAGTTGTTACTTATTATATTTATTGATATATTCACTCATAATCCACTTAATTTCCTTAAACTTCTTTGGCCCTTAGGCCCTTTGCACAAAAAGGATATATTCACTCATAATCAAGTAATATTTATATTACCAAAAAAAAAAAAGGTCAAGTAGCATTTATGTATTTAAAAATTGACAAGACTCGCCTAATTAAAAGTGACTAGGGTTAAAAATCGAGTCTTGCTTGGCGAGTCAATACTGAGTCACGTCATTTTTTATCTTGATCAAGTCTACATGATTCTTGATCAGGTTTTCTAAAATTTTGCCTTAACTCAGGTGATTCGAGAGTAAATACCTGATTTTCCAATTATGGTGGATAAAGAAATTAATAAAAACAAATTAGAAAAAAAGAAAAAAGAAAAACAAACAGAAAGAATTGTACCTGAGTAAATGCTTTCACCCCATTCCGGTGAAGGTTGACTTCAAGGTCAGGATCCTCTGCTAGCTGCAACAAGACATCAACCATATCCTTTGCAACATAATTTTCCACACCCTTCATTCTTTCCTTATGTTCATCAATTACATGCTCTAAAAACCAATCAAACTTCTTACTCAAAACCTTCATTCTCTTCACATAACCATGCAAATCCAAGAAATCAATCCATGGAATCCAATCACCTATATTCATCACACCATTAAGCAAGAACAATTCATCCAACATCTTCTTAAACTCCTCCGGCGTAATGATCGACGTCGTAGACTCATCCAAATACTTCTTCCCCAATACCATACGGCTTATAACATTGAGACTAACATTAGAAAGATGATCTTTAAGGCTTACCGGCTCTCCGACAGCGGCGAAAAGTCCGGTGAGAAGCTCCCGGGTCTCTTCTACACGAATGTATTCGTAAGATTCGAGACGTTTGGCACTGAACAGCTCCATAAGACACATCTTCCGGGCTTGTCTCCAGTATGGGCCATAAGGAGACCATGTTATGTCGGAATAATTGTAAGTTGTGTGTTTTCCGGCGGCGGTTTTGGGTCGGGAAGCGAATTTGAGGTCATAGGTTTTGAGGATTAATTTGGCCATTTCGACTGAAGAAGCAACAAGAACAGGGTGTGAACCTAAGTGGATTTGCATCAAAGGTCCATAGATGAGGGAGAGTTTATGAATTGAACGGTGAGGGAGGGAACCTATGAGATTGAAGTTGCCGATGATCGGCCATGGTTTTGGACCAGGAGGGGAGTTTAATTTCCGGCGACGATGGAGGTTGCTGGAGACTAAGATGAGTGCTAGTGCTGTAACCCATGCTACAGCATAGAAAGACCAAGAAAGAATCTCTAACTCCATAACTTTGGTGGTGAAATTTGAGCTTGGTTGTGGTTGCTGTTTGTTTTGAAGGGAAGGGAGGGGAGTGGAAGAATTTATAAGAAGAACCTATAGTTGAGGGTGGGGTCTTTCTTCTTCCTTATGGTTTACTTAGTAAACTTTAAATAATTAACATAATTTAACTTTAAGGAAATTTCTAGTAAACTTTAAATAATTTTGATAACATAAAAAACTTTCAAGGAAGTTTCCCAGAACATCTATTGAAGATTCCTGCTTTGGTGACTAAAGGGTCTTGTTGAACATAATGAGAAAGCTGAATCTGAGTCAATATTTCTCAATGAGGTTTCACACTTTTTAATATTGCATTGGGTATTGTTTGGACAAAATTTTGCTGCTGCCCAAGTTGTAGTAATGTTCCTACTAGGTTGTCAATCGGTCAGGCTCGGTCGGTCTCGGTCGGGCCTCACCAATTTTATAGGCTGTACCATGTCCGATCATTTAGGCATTCGGACTTGCCTTGGGCGGACATGATACGGTTTCATTTCGGTCGATCGGTGTTCGGTCTTTAATCGGGGCAGCCTTATTCGGGCTAAACGGGCTTAAATCGGGTCCAAAATGGGCTAATGAGCCATTTAACTTTAAACGGTGTGGGCTTACTAATTGATATGCAACCAGAATTTTAAGTTCAAACCATCACATCCTTGAGCAGTCATGGTACACCTCAACTCAAAGTCAAAGAAAGCTTATCCCAACTAAAATAGTAGCACAACACTAAATAGTAGCATATCTAACGAAGTAAGCAGAGAGAAAAATATAATAGTAGCACAACACCGAATAGAAGCACATCTAACAAAGTAAGATCTAAAAACTAAAACTAAGCCTCATCTCACCTACGTTAAGTGTTTCTAACCAATAAATGTCAAAGATCAACAAAGAAACAAAAAAAAAAAAAGACAATTTGGAGGGAAGCGGAGGGAAAGTTTATAAGTTAAAGGGTCGGGTTGGGTCGGGCTGTAATCGGGCGGCCTACGTTGGGCCTGGAATCGATCGGTCCAATCGAGTGCCCGATGGGCTAGGACCCCACACCGGGACCGCCCAATTACTAAACGTGACGGGTTTAAGCCCGACACGTTTAGTAATCGGGCCAGGCCGGGCCGGGCTTTAATTGGGCGGGCTCGATCGGGCCTGGCGGGCCGGTCCTAGAATTGACACCCCTTCCTACTGCTCCAACCGTAAGGGTCGATTTCGAATCTTAAAGCGTTTTTTGGAAAATACTAAAATTTAAGGGGATTATTCTAAGTTGGCACCTATGACCTTCTTATACGTGGTACCATATGGTCAGGGAATTCTAGGCATCACCATGCCTAATGATATATAATGCTTCACTATTTACCACTTGACAGGTCATCCATTATAAAATATTGCAAATAATTAATGAAGCGTTATACTCTACTAGGCACAGTGATAGAGAAGAATACACTCATCATAAGTTTCGACTGACACGACTTGTACATAACAATATCTAGCAGCCAAGTAAAAGTGTACCTAACCAGAGACAACTATACTCTTGTACTACCTAATTTTTCAGCCTTGTGTTCAAAAGACAACTACCATCTTCTCAATTGTCCTTTTAATTCCGAAGGGTTTTCAAATATTTCCATCTTTCTCTTCCATCATAAAAACGCACACAGAAAAAGAGTGTCTTCCTGCAATTTGGAAAATTTCTAGGGGTTTTCTTGACTTTCCCTGCACCGTCAACAACCCCATTTTTGGTTTTTTTATGAGTTCTGAAGAGTAATTGCTTCGAAGGGGGAGTGAAGGTGCCCCATTTTAACTTCATTGATAAAAGACAAAGTATTCTATCCTTTTCCTGGAAATTTAAAAGAAAATGACTTCGCGTAGACTTTGGAAATTTGGACGACTTGAAGTGGAAGATGTGGAATTGGCTGGTTGGTCATGTACTCATGTACTCAATCAATTTGTTTGAGTATTCCTATATAATGCTTTACTGACTTTCCCTCTCACCCATGACGAAAAAAGAATTTTTTTAGGATCCGTTTAAAAAAAAATCATTAAATTTATGCGTTATCAAAATAAAGCACTTGAGCTTGTATGAGATACAAGGTAATTTATATCCTATACTAACGTATGGGAGATGGTTGGGCATACTGTCAATTTTTAGTGAGTTAGGGCATGATCAATCATAGATACGGGTTACAAAAAGCTAATCATGCGACTAAAGTCAAACTCTCGAATGTTTGGAATGATACCCCTATCTTCTTAAGTTTGTCGGTCTCTTGGGACGCGCTTGGCCGGCCTTCCTACCAGTTTAAATAAAGCTTTTTTGGGCTTTGGGTATGTTTTTGTAAAAATTTCCAGAAGTTGTTGTTTTGCTGATGGCAATACCGAAAATGAAATGGCTACCTACTGTGTTTTTCTTTTTGGTGGTTCTACAGTCAATCTTATAACTTTTATTCTTTTATTTTAATACACACATTGCTGATCCATAGCAAAAAAAAAAAAAAAAAAAATCATAGGTACAAGTGTAAGATTGGCATTGTCGGTTCTGGGTTAGATTTTTCAACCCTAGGGGCGGGTTAGGGTTGAAATGGAGGTTTGATTTTAGGGTTCATCTTCCCCAAATGGTTTAGGGTTTGAAACTGATATCAGAGCCAAGTATCTATTTAACCTACCCATAGTTTCTGATCTTCTCTCCCTTTCCAAGTTTACTTTCTGGCGGTCCTCTGAGAGTTGCGTTGTGAGAATTAATGGCTATTTGGAGTCGTGTAGAGCAGAGCTAAGTCCCGTTATCGGTTGTTTAGCAACTAAAATCTCCTTCACCCTTTGGTAGATGGAAGTATATTTTTGTTTGGGGGGATAGGGTCCGATAACCATGAGTAGATTAAGTAGATCCATGTCTTCGAGACTAGTTGGCAACTTCAGTTCGCCCAATCAAGTTATTAGTAATAAAGTTTTCACACGTGATCTTGACCAGTCCCTTCAAAACTGGACCTTACCCAAGGTCCCAACCAAAGAAGTATATAAACAAGAATGGTATAGTTTCGCTGAAACTATCAAGACAGTTGAACAGACCATAAATTACTCTCCAGATATGGAAGAGATCCAACTCCTAGATCCTTCAAATCTTAACAAACTTAAAAAAGACTTCAACTATCTCCATATAGGACTCATCCAAGTTGCCATAAAACCCCTGCACAAGGAAGGACTCAACGTAGCCCTCCTGCTTGCACTCAGGGACCAAAGATTCTTACAATTTGATGATTCCCTTCTAGGGATGATAGAAACCAGTCTTTGCAAAGGACCAGTCTATTTCAATTGTTACCCAGATATAAATCTCTCCTTGAATGATGCAAATCTTTTAGATACCCTCAAGGTAAACATTCTTACAAATGGTTATAAAATGAAACAAGGATCTATACCAATTGCAATAATCCATAGGATCCAGTACAAGGCCATGAAAACGTTAAGACCTAAAGCTCTTAGAAGAACTATCAAAGGACAAACTACGTTCATAGAAACAGACTTTATCTATTCAAGAACTGTTTATCCAAAAATTGTCAGCTGGAAAGATATTAAATTCCCGTCAAAATGGTGTCTCCAGTCTCCTTGCCCAGAGCCACTTATGGAACCCAATAGTGATGTAGAGTCTATAAGCCAAGATCATGATGGAATGGTTACCATAACATTCCAGAGAAAAGATAAGCAGATAAAACTAAATACTGAGGAATTTGAAAGACTCAGCCAAGTTCCAAGTAGAGCATCTGCATCTCGTACTTTAACAAGTCTGCACTTAGAAAACCAAAGGTTACATGAACAATTAAGAACCTTCCAAATCTTAGGATTACATACTCCAATTAATAGCAATGTTACCCAAGGAATTTATGAAGAACAATCTAGCCAGTCTTCTCCTACAAATAACCCAACTTTACCAACTCAAACTGACATGCAACACGAAGCAAAAGTTGATGTCATCACAATAGAAGACTATGAGATAGACAAACCCAAGCTTAGGATAGATTTCATGTTACCCAGAAATGATGAAAAGAGAGAATGATTTTTTAGCTACTTCTCAAAAGAACAACAACAGGAAATCAAGAACCTTTGGTATGATAAAATGAAAGCAATCAAAATAAACATAATGTTCTTCACATACTTAGACATTTATACAAGTAACAGAAACATTCCTTATCCGTTCTCAAACATCAATGCTAGTAAAAAGGTCTACCACACCTGAAAACTAGCTGATGACAAAAGTGTTGAAACCATACACCCTCTTGGTTTTAATATCAAGTTTAAAAAATCTCAGCGACTCCTTTCAGATCTACTGAAGGAGTCACTGATGGATCTAAAAAAGTTATAGAACAAGTAAATTATACAAATCAATATTTACAAACCCTAGGAAGCCAACTAATAAGAATAGAAAACTTAGTTCAGAAAGACAACCTCACTGAACCTCCTCTTAGAAATTAAGCTAGTACTTCTTCAACAACAACTCTTTTCAAACCTTTCACAATATCTAACAAAAGCCTAAAAAATCTAAATAATCAAGAGAGCAAAGACTTAGTAAGCCAAATTTCTACAAGATTACAAAACATGATAGTTCCTGATATACCTCAAAAAGAAACACAAGGAAGCTCTGCTTCAAATGTGGCAAATATACAAAAACAAGCTCCCTTTGATTCATGCAGTGAAAATGAAGATCAAGACCATGTTAATGCAATTACTAGTTCGTATATGAGTAATGATTATTACTCTAGACCAACTTACCCAGATCTCCAGATTGAACAAAGAAATGAATTTTTCCAGGCAAACTACCAAAGTGGCACCATCTATGAATGGAACATAGATGGGATGTCCGACTATAATTTAGTAAACAAACTTCAAGAAATGATCATGGTGACCAATGCCCATCGGATTAAAAACATTCCCGATCAAGCCATCGTAGAAATGATTATTTCTGGGTTTACAGGACAACTCAAAGGATGGTGGGATAATGTCCTCAGTCCAACTGAAAAAGAATCAATCTTAAATGCCATCCAAATCAATAAACAAGGGTTACCAATCATAGTTGAACACTAACTAGTTGAAGATACAGTAAACACTTTAATTTTTAGCATAACCAAGTATTTCTTAAGAGACCCTACCAGACTCAAGGATAGATCTTCTGAACAATTGTCAAACCTTAAGTGTAAAAAATTACATGACTTCAAATGGTATAAAGATACTTTTATGACCAAAGTTCTAACTAGGGAAGATGCAAATCTTCCCTGCTGGAAAGAAAAGTTTCTCACAGGGTTACCTAGTTTATTCTCTGAAAAATTAAAACAAAAATTAAGAGAAAAAAAAAACGGAGAAATTCTCTACCAAACTCTCACCTATGATGACCTTATAAGTCTAGTACACAAAGAAGGATTAGCTTTGTGTACAGACATCAAACTCAGGAAACAAATCAGAAAAGAGTCAAAATCCTACAAAAAAGAGTTAGGAGGTTTCTGCGAACAGTTTGAATTTTATTCAAAGATCATTTCCCAAAAGAAACATAAGAGCCATAGGCATAATAGAAAATCCAAAAATAGATACTCAAGCAAATACAGAACTCAAAAAGATCCAAATCACAAACTAAATAACAAATCTAGCCCTAAAAGATATAGACCTTACAAGAAGTCCTTTCAAAAATCAAAACCAACGCAAAATACCAAAACTGGATTCTATAATTATGGTAAACTAGGTCACATAGCCAAGTATTGCAGATTAGCAAAGAAGATCAATTCACTCATAATGCCTGATGATACAAAAGTCTAACTCCTAGCTGGCCTAGAAGAAAGTAGCTCCGAGAGTGAAGTAGAACCCCAAGAAGATGAAATAAACAAAATAGAGTCAGATAGTGATGAATAAGGCAGTGATGAACAAGCTTCTCCTTGTAACTGTAGTCAAGGAGTATTTTGTAAAAACTGTGATGATTCCGAATCATCAAAATCCATCAATATGATACAAGCAAATTCAGAAATAAAAAACTTTAACAAACCAGAAGAATTCCTCAACTTTATAGATCAAATTAAGGATAAGCATACCAAGACTCTATACCTCCAACATGCACAAGAACTCTTACAACAAGTTTCCTCCTCAAAGACCCAGACTAAAGCAACTCTTTATAACATAAAAAATATCTATAAAAAGTTTGATAAAACTCCCGCTCCTTCACCAAATCCGGACCAAGTAAGAATTGCAAACTTAGAAGCTACTACCAATGACTTAAAAACTGAAATAAAAAACATAAAAACAGATATAGCAAGCCTAAAGAGACTACAACAGGTAGTCGAGATAGAGGAAGAAGAAGAAGGAAGTAACAATGAACAACCTTTACCAAATAATAATGAGGATTTTATTGATCTCATTAACAAAGTAACTTGCCAACAGTGGTATGTCAATATAACTATTGTCATATCTTCCTCCCACAAGATCAGTACTATAGCCCTAGTTGACTCAGGAGCACAAATAAACTGTATACAAGAAGGGTTAGTCTCGACCCAGTATTTTGAAAAAATAACCCAAAAATTAACAGGAGCAAATGGGTCAAGACTGAATGTCAACTACAAACTTTCAAATGTTCACATCTACAACCAAGGTATCTGTCTCAAACAAATGTTCATACTAGTAAAAGACTTAAACACTGAAGTCATTCTAGGACAACCTTTCCTAGAACTCATAAAACCTTTCACTGTGTCAAACCAAGGAATCACAACCACTATCCTAGGCAAACAAGTTCATTTTGAATTCTTCGAATAAGCTAAGACAAAAGAAATAGATCTGCTTAAAACAGTTGTCATATCAAAACCATCAACTATAAGCCTAATTCATAATAAACAAAAACACCTCCAATATTTAAAACAAGAAGTCACTCATAAAACTATTGAACAAAGACTCCAAGATAAAACCATTAAGAAACAAATCTCTAATACCAAAACCCAAATAGAAAAGGAACTTTGTTCAGAGTTTCCTGATGCTTTTTGGCATAGACATAGGCATATTGTCCATCTTCCATATGAACCAAGTTTTTCAGACAAGGATATTCCTACCAAAGTCAGACCTATCCAAATGACCCAAGAATTACAAGAAATATGCAAAAAAGAAATCTAAGATCTTCTTAACAAAAATTTGATAAGTAAAAGCAAGTCCCCTTGGAGTTGTGCTGCTTTCTATGTTAACAAAAATGCTGAAATAGAAAGAGGAACACCCAGGTTAGTCATTAATTACAAACCCCTGAATGAAGCCTTACAATGGATTAGGTATCCCATTCCCAATAAAAAAGAATTACTCCAAAGACTCTACCAAGCTACCATCTTTTCAAAATTCGATCTCAAATCTGGATACTGGCAAATTCAAGTACACAAAGAGGATCACTACAAAACTGGTTTTACCACATCATTTGGTCATTATGAGTGGAATGTAATGCCTTTTGGATTAAAAAATGCCCCCAGCGAATTCCAAAATATCATGAATGACATCCTCAATCCTTTCAGCCAATTCATAATTGTATACATCGATGATGTCCTAGTTTTCTCCAAGTCCATTGAACAACATTTCAAACACTTAAAGAGTTTCTTCCACACAATGAAAACTAGTGGACTTGTTCTCTCCCAAAAGAAAATGGAATTATTCCAAACAAAAGTTAGGTTCTTAGGTCACTATATCTACCAGAATCAAATTATTCCTATAGAAAGATCCATAGCATTTGCTGACAAATTCCCTGATCAAATTCTAGATAAAAAGCAATTACAAAGATTTTTAGGAAGCCTTAATTATGTTAAGGATTTCATCCCTCAAATCAGCCAGTTGTGTAAAGACCTTTACTCCAGGCTCAAGAAAAAACCCAGTCTCTGGACTTCTAGTCATACCACAGCAGTGCGTGACATTAAGAAACTTGTCAAAGAAATCCCTTGCCTAACCCTTGCAGATCCAACACTTTTTAAAATTGTAGAAACTGATGGCTCAGAATTAGGATACGGAGGCATCCTTAAACAAGTCCAAAATGACAAAGAGCTATTAGTCCAGTTCACCTCAGGAATTTGGAACCCTGTTCAACAAAACTACAGTACCATCAAAAAAGAAATTTTATCAGTAGTTCTTTGTATTCAAAAATTTCAAAGTGATCTTTTAAACAAAAAATGTTTAGTCAGAGTCGATTGCAGTGCTGCAAAACAAGTTTTAAAAAATGATGTTCAAAACATTGCATCAAAACAGATTTTTGCAAGATGGCAAGCCCTTTTATCAAGTTTTGATTTTGACATAACTTATATTAAAGGAGAAATGAATTCAATTCCTGATTTTCTGACCCGTGAATTCTTGCAGGGTCCCAAAACAATTTCAGTAATCATGGCTCCTAAAGAGCCTCCCAAACCAAAATCAGGCATTAAATCAAAAGACTCTTATACCAAGTCTGCTCCTTCAAACCAGTTAGTCAAAGTTTTTCCTTCCAAAATAGTAGCTGCAAGTGTCCCTTTCACCCAAGTTGTAGCTAGCCAGTCTACCCAAATGGTCCCGAATACAAGGTCCTCCCAACTACTTACCAAGCCCAGTTCTTCCACAACAGTTTTCAAACCAGTTCTTTCCCAGAACTTTCCCAAGAGCCAATATGTTCTCAAACAAGCCTATCAAGACCTTTTTGCCCTTGATGACCAGTTCACCAAAGGCTGCAAAACTCCTGTAGAAATAGCTCAAAGGATTTTTTACAAAGATAGGAATTTTTATTCCCCAAATAGTTCAAAAAATTAAGACTTCTATGAATTCATCCTTGTCGATACAGATTCCATCCGTATCAAGCAAAATTTTGACAAGAATGATCCAAATCTTGTAATCCATACTTCAGTAACCATCTTTCAAATGCTCAGCTCAAAAGATTGGGGCACATATCCCCTCACTCCTAAAAGATTCTCTCAAGTCTTTCAACCACAAGAGTTCCACTATTTTGATTACATGGATGTCTGGCACCATGCTTTCCTTTATCAAAATAGTAAAAATCAACATTCGTGGTTTTTCTGTTTTGACTACAAGTTCTCAAGTCAAATCCCAAACTGGTTCCCCCGATGGTGGACCGCTTATGGGCCTATTCAAGATATCCTACCAGATCAAGTGTTTGATGCCTTCAACATCTACTGCCAGCACACTAAACAAATCTCCGAACAGCCTGATCTAATGAGATTCTTCATCCATTGCCGCCTAGCTTGGATTATGTATTGGGAGTATGCAATCGAACAAACTGAAAGCCCCGACTGCTCCATCCCAATTCTCATAAGGAATTTCAGAGTCAAGTGGTGGGACAAGTGTAACCTCAGCAAATGCACCCCTGAGGCCATAATTCAATCAATCACAAGAGTCACCCCTCAAATAGTTCTCTCAGAAAAATCAGACAAGTCTAGCAACAGTAGACGCCTTAAATTAAAGTCTAAACAAGCAGAAATTGAGGCCCAGCTTGCGGCCCTTGATACTGAGGAAGGAGAAGATACTGGCTCCAGTGTTGGGTCCATCGACCCTCATCTCCATGAAGGCCAGTTTGCTCAAGAACCTGATGATGGGTTGGACTTCATCAGCCAACAGTTCT
The DNA here is from genome assembly GCF_018873765.1 of Telopea speciosissima. Taxonomy (NCBI): domain Eukaryota; kingdom Viridiplantae; phylum Streptophyta; class Magnoliopsida; order Proteales; family Proteaceae; genus Telopea; species Telopea speciosissima. Next base: position 45,044,058 of record NC_057921.1, read on the forward strand.
CCTCTTCATCAGCAAGATCCACCAGGCGCCCTTTGGGCCAGACATCCAGAAAATTGGGCCATAAGTCCAAGGATTAGTTTCCAAACCCTAATGTTGGAAAATCGTTAGCCATGACGACACCAAAAGAATGGCACAGCAGTTGACACGTGGCTGTATCCAAATACGTGTCCCAGCTACTATCTCTGGTCCTAGATAATCAAGCCACCACTGGGCCCATTCCAATACAGTGAATAGTCTAAACCAAACCAATGAGAAAAATAGTGTTTTTACACGTGGAATGCCTCGGTGCGATTTTTGAAGTTTCTTTTCAAAAGATTTCAAGTTCTACCGACAATGGAGTGAATAGTAAACAGTCATTTAGCACTACCGTCCAAGATTACTTTCGGCGTCTCTGCCTCCAAAGTCAAAAGTCTGCATCAAATTTCAACAGTTTGGGCCCAAGCCCACATGCTTCTTCGCTCTGCCAAAGATTCCTTCAAGATAAGGTTACTTTCGGTGGAAAAGTAAAGCATCCAAAGCTCCCCAAGCTCTATAAGACCCCTCGTTTTCTCAAAGCAAAAGGAGGAGAATTTTGGAGAGAAAAAAGAATAGTACGCAGCACCTCTGCGACTTAGCTCTTCAAGTTCTCTTACATCAAAAGATCTAACAAGGATCCCTTTAAAACATTTTAATTTTTTTTATTCAAGTTCAAGTGTAATTTATTAAGTGTTCTCCAAGTTCAAGTGTATTTCTTCAAGTGTTCGTAATATTCGTCCAAGTTGTAACTTCAAGTCCTAAGCTTTTATCTCAAGCTTTCAAGTGTCCTTCAAAGAACCTGTAAGTTACCAAGTACCTTCAAGCTTACTTCAAAATCTTGAATCAAGATTGTAATTCAAATTCTCCAAGGAAAATATAATTCAAAGTTTTACTTCTTTCAAGCTTTACTTTCAAATACATATTTGGCCAGCTCAGCCGTCTATTTTTGCACAGCAGATGACTGTTTGCAAATTGGCAGATCGATAAGGGTTACCCCCTTTGAGTACGGCGACGGATCCATACCTGGATCTTCAGTACCTGCTTAGCACACAAAGCACTTATCAAGTTTTCACTTGTATTTATCTTTCATTACTGCATAATTTTATTGAGTATACTGGGAAACCTACAAACCCTAATTCATTTGGGGAAGATGAGGGTAATTTGGCCATTTTATTCTTTAATTTTGGAGAGTTTTTGTCAGAAGGGCATTTTGGTCATTAGATTCCCTAAAACTAACATCTAATGTCTCAAATTAATGGACTGGACCAAAGTGCTACACTGTTTTGAAAGTAGGGGAGAGTTTCCCTTTCCCACCCTCTCCCGTCTGGGATCCCATTCTCTATGGGTGGAAGGAAACTAGGTCCAATAATTAAAAGTCACTTTTTCTTTTTCCCCCTTTTTAAAGTTTCTTATGATTGGTCCAACTAGGATCTATGCTCTGACCACCTAATATACCACACGGAATGATGATTTCGCAAATACAATTGATGAATAGGAATGCAAGGGTCTACATTGGCCACACATCAATTTTTTTACTAAAACTTAATTATTTACATATTTGCATTTTTTCCTTTGTATTTTTAATCATCCATTTATTGTTCAAAGTGTAATGAATCTTCAAATATTTTGTATTGCCACATAACAAATTCTATTTAAAATCAGATTTGATATGCAATCAAGACATCATAAAAAGATCTAATAAGGATGCTCGAACTTCTTCATGCTCAACCTTTGAATCTTCAACACTTGACCATCTTCTCGGATTGACAACCATTGATTGCTTGTATGAGTGCATCATCGGATCCCTCAACTAGGCTACTTTGTTAATTGTGGAAGACATTTATATTTTGCTCTGAGCCTTTTCTCATGTAAGTTTTTGTTTTGTTCCTCGTTACCATACCACTGAAGTTCATTTTCTGGCTTCTGAGGTTTAAGAGTTGAAGCTCTCATACTTTGTGAGTCATCATTCTTTTGTTTTCTTGATCCTTTTGTGCTTGATGGTCGGGAATTTTTTCTCTAATTATTTTGATTAATAAACATGTTTTGAATTTAACCAAAAAAAAAAAAAGGCATGTTTTGAAAATAATTTTTTTTTGTAGAAATGGAGTTTTTTGAATTCTAATGAAGATAACCATGCCAAAATCTTGAAAACCAAAAAATGAAATGTGACCATTCTGTCCTACACGTACACAAAACTTGTACCCTAATAAATATGTCATGTGGTTGGGTCAATCACCTGACATCTATCGGACGGACCACTTGACCTGACCTGTTTTTGTACACTAGTTTTTATAAGGCTAAATATCCATGATGTAGCCAACTCAAAAACTACCAAAACACCATAACCCATTAAGAAACCTGACTTTGATCGAAAACAATCTATCGAATCTTCAAATAATCAAATATTTTGTATTGCCACATAATTAATTCTATTTGAATTCAAATTTGATATGCAATCAAGACATCGTCAAATGATCTAATACAGATGCTCGATCTTCTTCATGCTCAACCTTTGAATCTTTAACACTTGACCATCTTCTCGGATTGATAAACATTGATTGCTTGCCTGAATGCATCACGAGGATCTCTCAACTGGGCTACTTTGTTGATTGTGGAAGACATTTATATTTTGCTTTGAGCCGTTTCTCATGTAAGTTTTTGTTTTCTAGCTTCTGAGGTTTGTGAGTCACATCATTCTTTTGTTTTCTTGATCCTTCTATGCTTGATGGTGGGGGATTTTTTCTGTAGTTATTTTTTATTAATAAATATGTTCCTTTTGAAAATAATTGTTTTTTTTAATATTGAAATGGAGTTTACTGATAAAGATAACCATGTGTACAACCTATAGCTTTAGACGAACAAAATCTTGAAAACCAAGGAATAGAATACGACCATTCTGTCCTACACATGATGAACAAAAATCCTTGTCCACAAAAATTGTACCCTAACAAATATGTCTTGTGATTAGGTCAATCACCTAACATTGTAAGATCGGACGGACCACTTGACCTGACCTGTTCTTATACACTAGTTTTTATAAGGCTAAATATCCATGATGTACCCAACTCCAAAACTACCAAAACACCAGAACCCATTAAGAAACCTGACTTTGATTGAAAACAATCTAAGCTTAAGACATGAATTGATCGAAGAAAAAAAATAATCTAAAATTAGAACCTGAAATAGGGAATGACTCTTGAGGAAGAAGAAGCTTAGAGTGAGGAAGATGAGGATTTTGGAGCTTCCTCTCTAACGTGGGAATTTAATTGGTCCGTATTGGATTGACCAATACCGATTTGGATCAGTCCGTACCGGTTTAGATCGGTCAAGTTAACCCTCATTTTCGGAAAAAAAAAAAATATTGAGGATATAGGATCAGCCAGGAATCGGTATCATTCTCCACCAATACCGATACAAATTAGCAAATCCGATACCGATTCCTTAAAGATTGGGGATAGAGTTTAGGAGAGTTATCAGGATAAAACATGTACATCTCTTATTCCTTTTTTTTTTTTTCCTACAACCGTTGGATCCTCTCCAGCACAGGTATCAGCTGGAGATGCCTCACTTGGAGATCCCCAACACTAAGGGTGTCAAATTCTAATCCGAACCAGTCAAACCGACCCAACCACATCCGATTGAACCTGAATCAAACCGAATGAATCCTTAACGGGTCGGCTTCGTTTAATGGCTTTGATACTATTTGGTTCTTCAAATGAACCCTGCCCAAACCATTTGAAAAGGTTAATGAAAGAATTGAGCCTTGCCCAAACCGAACCGGACCATGTTGAACCCAATATCACAAAACAAACCCAACCTGAATCGAAATCAAAACAAAAAACAGTCCTTATCTGTTCGGCTTCTGTTTCCCTGAAACCCACACCGAAACTGAAAAACCCAAACCGAACTACCCGATTGACACCCTTACCCAACACCAACATTTAAGGAACACTAAAAATACCATGTTGGGAAAATAGGCAAGAGAAGAACAATTGGTAGATATCCTCAGAAGATCGATATCTACCTTTTTTAAACTGGATACAATATTTATCAACTAATGAGATTACTATAATTCCCAATGAAACCCATATTTTCCAAATATAGATTTGTTTTTTTAACCCTTTAAAGATTGAACGTTCTGAAACTATGATGAAGATTTCACATTGAAACCTTTTGGTTCTTTTGGCTCTAATTACTTCTAGCATTAATTTGAATAATTTCTTCCTCTCTCCCATCCTCACCCTCTCTTATTCTTTTTTATACATAAAATGTGGTTTCATCGATCATTAGTTTTTGTTATATTTATGGTTTCAAGCTTCAGGATCTGGGAATTAAGCAATGCAGATTCAATTTCTAACTACATCACTGTTTCTTCCACCGGTCATGGAGATTTCAGAACAATTACTGAAGCTATTGAACAAGGCATTCCTGAGAACAATAATCACTGGATTCAGATCTCTGTTATGCCAGGCATTTATTTGTAATATCTCTCACTTATATTCTTTACTAAATTCAAATTTAATTCTCTAACTAGTATTTTGGTCTTATGATGTTAAATATATCCGTCGCAGTGAGAAAGTTACAGTTCCTTCAAACAAACCGTTTATTATCCTCGAAGGCACCAGCAAAGATACAACAAAGGTTAATTGGAACGGTAACTCAGATTTCTCCAATGCTTCTTTGCAAGTATTGGCTTCAAATTTTGTGGCAAGACGAATAACTTTCCAGGTTAGTAAAGCTAATATTTAATTTCTTCGTATTCACAGATTTGATAAACAAAATATGCTTGTGTTGATCAATTCTATGTATCACTCATCTCTAGCTTTTTCTCTTAATTTACAACATCTTCCATCTTGATCTATATTCAATTATTATTATTTTTTTTTTTATCACAATGGTTCTTCTAGATCTGTGGGATCATTTCCACCTAAAAGCTTAAGCTTTTGGGTTGGATTCCTAATTAAGTTGTATTTCGTGAGCTATTTGATCGAATTGGATTTGTGATTATCATTATCATATATAAATATGAATTGTTGTGTGTAAAGCTCAAACAACTGGCGTTCATTGGATTAATTTGATGGATTTTATCTAGACCGGTTGAAGGATTGGTTCAATGGCCTAAATTGACTAATTAAGAAATTACATAATTTGTTGGTTTTCAGCCACGTTGGGATAGGTCCATGTATGCAAGTATCATATGAGTTGACAAGCACTTTCCTTAGTGAATTGACATCCTCTACTTCCGCTTGCCCCTACTTCCGTGTGCACCCTACATACAATGAGGCGCGCAAAGACCGTCTTACCCCCACTCGGGCAAGATGCTCTGGTAGGGGTAAGGTGATTTTTGTGCACCCTATTGTGTGTAGGGAGCACATGAAAGTAGGGGCAGACGGAAGTAGAAGATCTAGACACATCCTTAGTGGGGAGTGAAAACTAAAAAGTCACTTAGGAAAGCATGTGAAGTGGGTTTTTTCTATCATGAGAAGAAAAAAGAGAGAATGAATACTTGTAAGGTTGAGTCTTCCAAAAGTTCAGAGGAGGTGAAGCCTTCAATAAAATTAGGACTTCCAAGGGAGTGGAAGTAGTAGCTGGTTGCAGAACCGACATTAAGCAAGGTGAAGAAATGTATAATGGGTTTTCTCTCAGGAAAGAGACTGAAATATTACCCAACAAAGTAGAGGAGGAGAGACACTTCGTAGTTTTTTTCCTTTTTTTTTTTTTTTATAGAGAGAGAAAACAACAAATTAGGGAATGAGACTTATAAAAGGATAGAGGTGTCTATCAAAAAGAGAATGGATGCAATGTGTGTACAATGACAAAGCAAGGAGCTAAGGTGAAGGTATATAGATCGAATGGGAGATGAGAGAAAGGTGTACATGGGAGCTTGGGTTTGGGCAATAAATTACAACGGTTGTACTATTTTTTTTCTTTTTATTCATAGTGGAAGCTGGATCTCACTTCGTGAACGTAGACGGTTTTGCCAAACTACGTAAATCTCTTGCCTCTTCTTTTGTGTATGTATATTTTTTTTAATTTATATTTTATCTTACACGTATCGTTTTCGTGCGTTTCTCACATCACAAAGAGAAAATTGTAGATTTTGTTTTTCCAACCCCAACAACATTGTTGACTATATAGTGATTAAACATTTATGATTTTCATCACAGAATACATACAATCATTCATCTGATGGTGATCAGAGAAAACAGGCATTGGCAGCATCAATTGAAGGAAACAAAATATTATTCTACGATTGTCGTTTCATTAGTGTGCAAGATACCTTGTTCGATGGTTCTGGTCTACATTACTTCAAGAATTGTTATATCGAAGGAGCTGTTGATTTCATTTTCGGCAATGGACAGTCAATTTATGAGGTGGAGAACAAAATTAAGGAATATTAACAAAACAAAATTGTCAAAAATAATGTTTGAATTAAATTCAATTTTTATTTACTGACTACTGGTTATTAATGTTCTTGTTTCTTGTATATATAGGATTGCAATATAAATGTAACCGCGGGGCTTACCGGGGCGATTCCAGGATATATAACAGCACAAAATAGAGAAGGGAGAAATGAATCAACTGGTTTTGTGTTTAAATCCTGTAATATATCAGGGAGTGGTCCAACATATCTTGGAAGAGCATATGGTCCTTCTTCAAGAGTTATATTTTATAAATGCCAAATTTCAAATATTGTAGTTCCAGAGGGATGGGATGCTTGGAAGAACAAAGGCAAAGAGTAAGATTCTAAACCTCCATTAATTACCATCTTTTATGGTTTCTAGAGTAGCTTCTTGTGTAGATCCTAAATTATCTTCTTATGTTGTTTGTAATGAACTTCAGAGACTCCATAACTTATGAGGAGATAGATAACAATGGAGCTGGTTCAGACACTTCAAAGCGTGTTCCTTGGATAAACAAACTCAATGCTAATGAGGTGGATCAGCTTGTATCTATTTCTTTCATTGATGCCGATTCTTGGCTTGGTGGGATAGCAAAGTAATTTTTTTTTTTTCTAGTTTATTCCATTCATCTATATATATGATTTATATCTCAATGCTAAAGTGTAGCACGAATAGTGGGTTTTAATTGAAATCCTTTTGTTAATAATCTATTCAAAATTTTCTGATTGGTATTTCAATTTACACAACAAGATGATAAAACATATAAATACTCTTTCAAGTCGGGTTTATCTATCAGATTGGGTTGAATCGTTTGTCTTTGCACCCCAAATGAGATCAGTGATAGGCTCCAGACCCAAGCCCTCCACTACTATCACAGGCCTCACAAAAAACCCTATATAGGTCGACGTAAAAAATGTCAGAAGCGGGCCAATATTCGAGACAGATACAAGAATTAATTGAGATACATAATATATTTATGAAAAAAAAATGTCATCACGAAACTATACGTCATGTATAGTTCACGGTTTCTTATTTTGGGGAAAAAAATCCTCTGTAGTGCCTTAATCCTCTCGAACTCACACCATTGGATGAAGCATCTCCTACCTGTCGAGCTCTCAGGCCGGAACTGCAAGGCACCGCAAGATGAAGGAATTGCTGAGGATTTTTATCTTAGAATGAGTTCTCCTGGACCCAAATGGGTTCTTTAGTACACACTTGATGAACATATTCATTACAAGAGTTTCTCAAAAATAAGAGGCAATAACAACAATCATTAATTCGTGAATCTCTCTCTTTTCTTTTCAACCATTAATATAAATTATAGGCAGCAGATCACTATTTGATCATGTAGCGCCTCCACCAACATGTGACCAATGAGAGCATAGATAAGGGTATCAACATAGATGCAATTTTTATTTTCATGGGTAACAGGTCAATACTTTTAGCACACTCCTATGTATGGGTATAGGAAACCCACAACTAGGTAGCATTCTTTATCCCCTTTTAAATTGGGAGAAAACTAAAATCAATAATTTTAAAGTTAACAATATGATATTGTGTTGATACAAGCAAAACATAAATTTAGTGATTTTTTTGCCTTGTGGAGTTAGAAGTTTCAACCCTCTAAAAAGTTTATTTTTTGTGGTCATTTTGAGTTGATCTCGGATTTTGGATTTAATATAATTTTTTTCAAAATACCTCTATTGGTGTATTTTGAAGTCTGATGTGGTATGATTTTTATTTCAATTTCAAGGGGTGATTTCTATTTCAGAAATTGTTTGGTTTGATTTTTACACCTTATTTCAGTCAAATAAAAATTCTGAAATAATTGAGGAGCTATCTCAAATTTTATTTTCATTTGATTTCACTCTTGCTCTTTAATAAACATATGGTTAATTTGATGGGCAAATGAGTACTTTTATGGTAAAAATAAAACATTACCCATCTTCTTCTCCTAATGATCTTACCACCAACACTCCATCACCACCACCGACATCACCACTAGCTATCACTACCCCTTTCGCCACCACCACCACCATCCTTTTCAAAGAAATATTAAGAATCTATTCTCAGAAATTGAACTACCTAATGGATTTTTTTTATTCTTGAAATATTTCATATTGATACAACCAAAATAGTTTCATTTTTTTGACCAAAAACAAATTTGTTGACTATTTTATGAAATCAACCTGAAATTGAAATAGAAATCATACCAAATGTGGCCTTAATTGTCCATTTTTTATTACCAAAAACATTTAATACAATTTTTTCAATAAGGACAAATATGTCATTTCACATAAGAATTGAACAAAATATGATATTAAATAATTTTTAAATTTAAAAATTATTTTTGAAAAAAAAAGAACAACCTAAGCATGTGCGGTATGCTAGATACAAAGAAGTGTAATATGACCTCTACACCCTCGAGAAATTCCACTTTTCCATGGGGACTTCCTAGATGGAAGGGGCAGAAACCGCAACCCTTCATTTCATTATACCTTGAAACTGACTCAAACTGCCCACAGGTTTGTTAAGGTAGTGCCCTTATCAAACTGGATCTGTTAAGGTAGGGCCAGTGTTTTCACCATTGTCACCTCTCCCGCTTGCCATACTAATCCTCTCTATTAAAACCTTAACGCCTAAGGTTTCATTTTCATTTTCCTATCTACCTTGTTGAACCTTAAGGCCTAAGGATTTGTTTTCTTTAATACCAACCCAAAGGTCCCCAAAAGGCCTTTTTTTTTTGTTTTTTCTTACTGATCGTACTACCAATGGTTAGATTGGAATAAACTCCTACACCAACACATTACATTTATTCCAATCCAATGGTAGGTTTGTAGATAATATAGGTACCACATGGAGGTTCTCCTCATCCTGATTCTACTTTCTAGATTTTATTTTAAATTTTTTTTTTTTTTCGAATGCGGATCAGACGACTTCAGAGTTTGAGGCACCGCCACCATTTTAAATTGGGAAATTTACGCATACCTCTTATCACCGATGCATCCATCTTTATGCACTATTTACACATATCTCTTCTATTTTTTCATAATAATTAACAAGTTAGTCTAGGCCGTTAGTGGTTCCCGTTAGTCACAAACGGGAGGTGTTTTATAGAAACCTTTGGATCAATTTACCCTTGATAGGGTATTAACCAATATACCATTGAATCACAACCCAAAATACCCTGGGCACGAACATATCTTCTTCACCTGCAACTCTTTTTCTAGGCCTATAACTCTTCTTCCCAGCCTCCGACAGTGACTAAATCATCTAACTTGCTAACTTAGCTCATCATGGTAAGGCTGTACACTGGTTTACTACCTTGGACTGCAACTTGGAGCAAGTAGCTAGAGTGACAATTTCGACTGAAACCCCTTTCATCCCAACCTCTACTCTTCATTCGAAGCTCTGTCTTCCCTATTGGATGCAATTCAAACTACCCGAGGACTTGATACACTCTGTAAGTGAAAACCCTTAACATATTTTGAAGGAAATATGAAATCTATGATAGGGTTATGATGTGTTTGCTAATTTAGGTTTGATTTCAGTTAAGTAAAGTAAGTTTTATGAACTAATTGATATGATTTCGATTGTGTTTGGTATTTGATTTCTGTAAACAATTTGTGATGAAATGTATGATACGATTATGCGGTGATTGTTATTTGAAGGTGAAATTAGTTATTTTAGCTATTTGAAAGTGAAATTAGGAATTTTACCTTGATTGGGTTTTGGTTTTTATGAAATTGTTGGTAAATTTGAAATGTGTGAGCTAAATTTGCTTGGCCTGATCCACTGTGTAAGTGCAATAGGTGGAAATAGGTGAAAATTTTCTAAGTGAACTGATGTATGTTAGTATAGGTTTGATTTGATTTGAGTTTAGTAAAGTAGTTTTTATGAAATACTTCTTGGCATAAATGTGAAATTAGGTTTTATTTGATCTCACTAAACTCTTGTTTGATGAAATGTATGATATTATTATGCTGTGATTCCTAATGGAAAGTGAAATCCCTTAAGTATTTTACCATGATTGCATTCTCCATCATGGTAGTGGAGAGATTATTGCTTTCCTTCTTTGAATTTCTTTCTCTGGTTGATGTTTACTAATGACCTTCCTATTTCTTATAATGTATGTTACTTCTTAACATGTGAGTTTGAATAATGTTTACAATGACAAATCAACAAGTCATCAATGGACAATAGGATATGCAGGGTAGTGTACCATTATGTGAATGTTGAATGGAGAGAACTGGTAGATGTGGATAGATTTGGATATCTTGACTTAGTTGGTGACATATATAACTCAGTGTTGAGTTATATACCCAAAGGAAGATCAATGAGCTTCTGTGTGAAATATGTAACACTTGATAAGGGTGAAGATGTTTGACATCTTGAAGGATTTGGATGAGGCACACCTTTATGTTTACAATATGCAAGTAAGTGATCCAATGGAATGCAATACCATCAATGGACACACAATCACAATGATTGGTGGTGATACATCAAGTAATAGACCACCAAAAGCAACTATGAGGAGGGGTGGTGGAAGACATGAAACTACAGTGAGGACGAATGACTGTAGTCAAACTGTTTTCCTTGGTGGAAGACATGGAACTACTATTGGTATCTCATTTTACAACAAGTGTAGTGCAGTGATGGGTGGTGGGTTTATTAGGGCCTACCACAAGTACTACAAATATTGATGAGAATGTTGCCTCAACTAGCAAGCTGGCAGACCAGGTACCGAATAAAGATCAACAATATAGTGAGTCATCAAATGATGATTGGCAGGCTGGAGAATCACATGAAATATCTGAGAGTTCAAGTAGCAGTGAAGATGAGGCAAGTGATGTTGAAGTGGAAAAGGAAGAAGGGAGGGATGAGAACAGTAATGATGCCAATTCCGAGATGATGGAGTCTGGTGAAGGAGATAGTATTTTTTATGTAGAAGGAGGTGTAAACCAACAGATCACATTGAGAGTTGGTTAAGTGTTTAAGAATGTGAAATATTTTAGAGAGGTCTTGCAAGATTATGAAGTTCAAGAGGCATTTCATATTTTAAAAAAGAAAAAAAATGAGAAATCTAAAGTGACTGCAATTTGTGAGGAGAACGAGTGCTCATGGAAGATTCATGACTCACCTATTGATGATGAGATCACATTTGTGATCAAGTTACTTAACCCCATCATAGTTGTAATATATTTGATACCAACAAGAAGGTGAATTCAACTTGGATAGCAAGAAAACTTGGTTCCAATCTGAGGTTTGACCTAGATATGATCAACAATGTCATGGAATCACTTTTGAAGGAGAAGTATAATTTGGAGGTTTGCTCAATGCAACTGTATAGGGCAAGATAGATTGTAAAACAAGAAAATGAAGGAAGCTACTCAAAGTCTTATACTAAATTGGAGGCCTATGGGACAATGGTAAGGCAAATTAACCCTAGTACTTCATTTGTGATTCAATACCATAATGAAGAGAAATATAGAGTAGAAGTGAATGGAGTGGTGACAGTAATTCCACAGTTTAAGTGTATGTTTGTATGCTTTGATGCATATAAAAAGGATTTTTGAAGGGATGTAGGTCATTCATAGGCCTTGATGGATGTCATTTGAAAGGGATATATGGTGGAGTATTAGTTTCTGCTGTTTCAATTGATGGGAATAATGATATATTTCTAGTTGTATATGGTGTGGTTGAGTCTGAAGGCAAGGACAATTGGCTATTCTTCTTTCATCGCTTATATGAGTCCATCCAGATCACAATAGACACAACCACTAGGAGACCATTCACATTCATGACAGATAAACAGAAGATACATCTGCCTTTTTTGTATTTTTTTTTGTTTTAAGCATATAATTGTTAAACATAGTTTGCTTCAACAAATGATGTTTGGTTTTTAATATTTGTGTTTTATTTTGTTGTATAGGGTTTTATTAAAGCAATTTCAATCATTTTCTCAAAAGCAAACTATAGGCACTGTAGCAGACATTTATACAACAATTTCAAATCACAATTTGGAGGTGGGAGTGGATAGAGGAGTAAATTCTGGGCTGCCAACAAAGCATACGGTGTGCATAAGTTTAATACAGTCATGAATAAAATGAAAATAACAAAGAAGGAAGCATATGATTGGTTGATGAAGAATCCAGTTAACATATGGACAAGACATGCATTTGATCACAACATCAAGAGTGATCACATAACCAATAATATGACTGAGCCATTTAACCATTGGGTTGGACCCCTCAGGAGCAAGTCAATCCTTACCTTGCTAGACTAAGTTAGACTGAAGTTGATGGGCAGTCTATAAAAAAGGTATGAGTAGGGTTGTAACTATCAAAACATTCTGACTCCAAGGATACACGAGAAGCTTGATTGTTTGTAGAAAAATGTTAGGTATTGTATGCCAACATATTCCAGGGGGAGATGAGTTTGAGGGGCAAGATGGAACTACTAGGTATATGGTGAACTTAACAAATCAAACTTATGAGTGTGGGATCTAGATAGCAATTGGACTACCATGTACACATGTAGGATCTTGCATTCAGTATAAAAGGGCAAATCTCTTGGACTATTGTGATTCATATTAAATAACAGAGAGATCTTTTGGCTAATAAGGGAATAATTCACCAATTATCCGATCCCAACACACTAGATAACAGTAAATTGCTTCCTCCACAAATGAGAAGATTAGTTGGCAAACCAAATTAAAATAGGAGGAGGGAAAGGGATGAGGCAGCTAAGGGAGATGTTAGGAAGATGTCCAACAGTGTTAAATGTGGGAGATGCAAGGCATTTGGTCGTAACAGAAGGACATGCAAAGAGGATCCAATAAAAGGAAAGGATCTAACTTCTGCTATGAACATTGAGACCAAGGTACTCTACTCACAATTTAAAGTTTTTAACATAAAACAATGTGTGTTTATTTTCATTTTTTATTCATTTGATTTTGTTGATGCAACTTTAGAGGAAGAGGAAGGACAAGAGTGCCACCTCATCTCAAGCATCTTGTACAACTTCACAAACAAATGAACAAGATAAGCTTAAAAAAACAAAAATGGCATCCAAGAATTCCAAAGAGATGGCAAGGAGAGCTAGAAAATCTATCAAAGAACAAACTGGTTGTTGAACTGGTATGAGAATGGCTGTTAAGTATGAGAAGTTTTATTATAATTCTGTTGTTCAATTTCTGATTGAGTTGAGTTGCTGATTTGCAGGTGCCATTGGTGATGAGTTACTAATTTTCTGAGTTGTACTACAAGTGTGGAGCTGGGTTGAGTTGGTGTCAAGGAAGCATATAATGTTACTATCTGTGTGTCTGGGTTGAGTTGGTGTCAAGGAAGCATATGATGTTGTTGTCTATATGGAGCTGAGTTGGTGGACAAGAGTTGATGAAATTGGGGGATAAGAGTTGATGAGGTTGGTGACTAGGAGTGATGAACTACTTGAGTTGTTGTCCTTGAGTCTGAGTTTATGAGTTGATGTTTAAAAATATTTATCTTGGTTTAATTTGTAATCTGTTTGAAAACAATTTAAGGATCTTGGTTTAATTTGTATTCTGTTTGAAAACAATTTAGGAATCTTGGTTTAATTTGTAATGACCCTAGATGATGTGGATCTGAGTTGTTGATCATGACTCTGTGTTGATGTTTGAAAACAAATATTTTGGTTGAATAAAATTTTTATTTTAATGGACCTACATGGTCTTTTCATGGATGGAATCTTGGTTGCAATTAAGTTTTAATTTGATGGTTGTTATTTCTATTTTTCACTTTAAAACTTCTCAGATAAGATTGTTGGGCTGGGGTGGGACCCAATGGTCAATGGATTTGGATGCATTGTTACCCTTAGATAAGTACAAAAGAACATAAAACCAACTGCCACACAGACAGCAATTCATCACTAGCTTTGGCCATTACTGCCAAAGAGATTGCTGGGGTGGCGTCCAATGGTCAATGGACTTGGATGCATCACTGCCAAAGAGAAGGCTGGGGTGTGGTGCAATGGTCAATGGACTTGGATGCATCAACATGGTTGTATGTCATTGCCATTGCACCAATTCATTAAAAAACAATAGAAATTTAAATGTGAAACTCTTCATTACATCAATTCATTAAAAAAACATAGAGTTGCATCATTCAAGAGACCAAAAAGATGTGAAATAAAGGTCCACTTCCTTTCCCCTTCCCTTAAATGTATTATATCTTCAGAACACTTGCAATTAAGTTCAAGACAAACATAGCTATAATAATTGGACACATTATCTTCATTGCATCAATTGACTTCTCCTCAAGCTTCATCAGACTACAGAACTCTTCACTCCTCTGTTGGTCCCTCCTCCTTTGGTCTTTAGGAATAATTTCACTCACAGTATTTGGTGCATCCTTAGTGTAACCACATTGTCCTATTTCACCCATGATAGTACACCATTGGAAGAAGTTGCAACCAGTTATAATAGAGTCTATTCGGGTTGTCTACCGAGTTTGAAATCCTCACAACAACTCTTTTCCTACATAATCATAGTTTTCTCTCAAACTTCAAGTATCTTGAATTGCTCTCATTTATACTAACAGAAAACATCTTACCTACAAAAATATAAATTTTCATTTACATTAGCTCTCTAGACCACAAAGAAGCATTTTCAGACCTTATAAATCTAAAGGACAAAACCTAAAAAAGGGTTATTCTTGAGGAACTATTCGGTCAAAAGGAAAGAGAAGAAATTCTAAAATTAGTCTTCCTCTTTTCCTTAGGGAAGATTGCCTGGTTTGGGGAGCGGCGAGAAATGGATTATTCTCAGTCAAAATAGTATACCATCTTATGAGTAACTTGAGGGACGAAAAAATAAAAGAAGCACCATCATCATCCAAAATCGGCAGATGGGCTAGTACCCCTTCCATAGTTTGGAAATCGATTTGGAACTGCAACACTTATCCCAAAATTTGATCGTTCTTGTGGAGGGCATGTGCAAATGGATAGCAACCAGCAAAGCATGTGCTATTCGTAAACTTCAGATCGACTAGTAATGTTGTAGATGTGGAAAGGAAGTGGAGTCAATGGAGCATATTCTATTTCAATTCCCATTTGCAAAAGTTGTTTGTTTCAGATGCCCTCTCCCATTGAAAATCTAAGGTGACAACTCAAACAAACTAGCAGATTGGATTAATAGCTAGAACAACATTGCATTCTTGGATCACAAAGACAAAAAGTAGGCATCAAGTTTGTACAACGTTGTGGCTTGAAATTTATGGAAAACAAGAAACGACTTAGTATTTGGAAGGCACGATTGGTCTCTTAAAGAGGTCATAACGCTAGTAGTAAAGGCCCAAGCAGAGTTGCTTCGATTTCAGCAAGCTAGTTCTCAGAAATCCTCAAGCCAAAGTGCCCCCTCCCAATGGCAAGGGAATGGATGGAGTTGTCCTGTGGCCCCCTTCCTTAAGCTCAACTGCGACTCGTCCAAATTGCCTGGTTATTGACCAAATATTGGAATCCCTCCTAAACTTAGGAACCCAATATTTGATCATATCATCAACCTTAGTTGATTGACAAGGATCAATTGTAATCCCACTATATCCATTGTAATCTTACCATCCACCTCAACTGATTGACAAGGATCATTTATATCCATAGTGTCTAATGTACATACCATACATAGCTCAAGATATTTATGTCAACTCTACACCTATAAATTATGTAATCTCCTACACAATCAATCAAGGCAATTATACATAATCAAATCTTAATGTTATTATGGTATCATAAGCCTATTCTAGGCTAACACCTAAATTCGATCCCCTGCTATTCCTTTCTTCATTCAACCGTCCCCCCCTCTAGTCTCTCATTTCTCTCATTCCCCCCTCTTCTCCACCCTTCAACGATGGAAGGCCAATCCCCCAATAATGGAGCTCTTACCACCATGTCCCCCACCACCATTCTCTCCACTCCCTCCTCCACATCCGCCCATCATCTTCTCTCTCTCAAGCTCACCCCCACCAACTTTCTCCTTTGGAAGACTCAGCTGAAGCCCTTTCTTTAAAAGCAAAATCTCTATGGATATGTTGATGGCACTCTTCCCTGCCCAACTGATGATGATACTGCCGCTCTATGGCACTAACAAGATGCTCTACTACGATCATTGCTCAATGTCTCTCTCTCTCTGAGGACGTTGTCCCTCTTGCAAATGGCACACTTACTAGCCATGACCTCTAGACGACTCTACACATTGCTTTTGGCTCTCCAGCTCAGACTAGGTTGATGGCTCTTCATATCATCCTCAAGGACGCTATGTAACAAAGTGATGAGCCGGTTTCTATTTTTCTTCGCCACCTTAACACATTGGTGAATGAGCTTGCTGCCACCGGTCAACCTCTCACTAATGAAAATTTTAATTTACATGTATCGGGCGTTAAAAATGGAACTTAAGGACATTGTTCCATCTTTACTCACAAGGACCGAACCCCTCTCCTTCACAGAACTTCACTCATTGTTGTTAAGCCATAAATTTTTGAAGGGCTCCTCTCTTCATCAGGCTAAAACTGCAGCCCCTACTGCCATTATCCCACATGCTCATCTCACTTCCAAAGAGAACCCCGATGGTCGTGGGTCTTCCTGTGGACATTGGGGTCGGGGTTTTGGCCGTTTTCCAAGAGGGCGTGGTCAAGGCTGAATGTGGTGCTCCCATTGTCGTCACAATAATCATTCTGATGTGACTTGCTACTATCGCCAACGGGGACCCCCGCTGCCATTACACATCCCCCAATCCCTTTCTCCATCACCCACCACCCACCCCCAACCCTCCCTATCACGGCAGCGCCCCACCCCTTCTTCCCACACCCTCCTACCCCCCATCGGCTGCTTTGACTTGGTATCCCGATACAGGGGTGACCCACCACTTGACACCAGACCTCCAGTCACTTGCAACATATGATTCCTATGGTGGTAATGAGCAGCTTTCTATTGGTAAAGGTAAAGGGTTGCCAATTTCTAATACCGGTTCCACCTCCATCGCTTCTCCTTCCTCTCCTATTACTTTTCATTTACGTGATGTTTTATATGTCCCATGTATTTCTAAACCACTTCTTTCAGTTCAAAAATTTGCTACTGGCAATAATGCTTTTTTTGAATGTTGGCCATGTTTCTTCCTTGTGAAGGATCGAACAACCAAGGAGGTCCTTCTGTCCGTCTTGAGTAAGGATGGGTTGTATGTCGTCTCCCCGCCATCTTTTCAAATGAGTGCCAACATTGTTGCAGGAACAACATTGGATGATTGGCATAGCCGCTTGGGTCATCCCCAGAAAGACTTACTTCTCCGCATAGTTCACAAAAATAAATTGCCTTGTTAATAATAAATCCCTATCCCCCCTTTGCAAGGCTTGTTAATTAGGAAAATCCTATCGTTTACATTTAACCCCTTCCACTTCTAGAAGTTTATTTCCTCTTGAACTTATTTTTAGTGATGTTTGGGGCCTTGCCCATGTTTCATCTATCTCCGGCCATCGATATTTTGTCATCTTCATAAATGACTTTTCAAAGTATATCTGGTTTTATCCAATGGCCCATAAATTCGAGGTTTTTTCAAATCTTTCGTTGTTTTTAAAATTGAGCGCCAATTTTCCTGTAAGATTCTCTCTATCCAAATGGATTGGGGAGGTGAGTATCGTACTCTCCCCTATTTTTTTTTGCTCAAATATGTATTAATCATAGAATTTCGGCCCCCCATACCCATGAGCAACAAGGCTCTATTGAGAGGCGACATCGCCACATTATGGAGACCAGTCTCTACCTCCTTGGGCATAGCTCGGTTCCCCAGCACTATTGGCCCAAATGCATTTGACACTGCTATTTATCTCATCAATCAAATACCCTCTAGGGCTTCCATGGACATTTTCCCATTTCAAATTTTATTTCACAAAGCGCCCGATTACTCCTTTCTTAGAGTCTTTGGGTGCTTATGCTCCCCCCTTTTGAGGCCATACAACAATCACAAAATGGACTACCGGTCTACCCCTTGTGTTTTTCTTGGTTATAGTTCCTCTCATACGGGCTATATATGTCTTGATAGATCTTCGAATCACATCTATATAGCCCGGAATGTCCGGTTTAATGAATACGAATTTCTTTTTGCTAGTTTTACCCCTTCTCATTCCTCCTCCATGGCACCCCTATCATCGCCTCCATGGGCAATTGCTCCCAACCAATTACCATCAACTACCACTTCCCATCGCCAACCAATTCTCTTAACCCACAACACCTCCCTCCCAACCAAACCATCCCTCCCCATACCCTACTCAACTGCTCCCATCACCATCCTCCCCTACCCAGCCACACCATACCTCCCCCACCCCCCCCAACTAAATTTCACACCTTCTAAAACGCGGCCTACTAGGTCCCTTCTTGACATATACCTTCAAACCTCTTCCATCCCTACCACCATTGAACCCAACGCACTTTCTACCACTACCCACCATGTTGAGCCCACTTGCTTCACTCAAGCAAACAAAGTTCCAGAATCGCGAGTGGCGATGACTGAGGAATTCAATGCACTGTTAAAGAATGGTGTTTGGGACCTTGTCCCACCCTCTCCCCTAACCAAAAACATTGTGGGATGCAAATGGGTGTATAGGGTTAAAAGGAAAGCAGATGGCTCCCTTGAGTGATATAAAGCCCGACTCATAGCAAAGGGCTATCATCAACAACCTGGGCTGGATTACATTGAAACTTTCAGTCCAGTTGTGAAGCCCACAACCATCCATACCATACTATCTTTGGTTGTTCCAAAGGGTTGGGCTATGAGACAATTGTATGTTCACAACACTTTCTTACATGATGTTCTTCAAGTGGAAGTATACATGTCCCAGCCTCCGGGTTTTATTGATCCAAATAAACCCCATCATGTGTGCAAATTATTAAAGTCTCTATATGGACTCAAGCAAGCCCCGAGGGCTTGGTTCACAGACCTCTCTCAGTTCCTTATTAGCATTGCCTTTTGAGCGCCCTAGATAGATCCCTCTTTATTTATCTATCATAAGGGTGCCAACACTATATTTTGTCTTATCTATGTTGATGACATTATTGTCATCGGGAACTCACAAGGTTACATAGCAGCCCTTCTCAAGCAACTAGCAATAGAATTTGCCATCAAGGACTTTGGGCCATTGCATTTTTTTCTCGGGATTGAAGCCCTGCCCCATGCCCACGGCCTCCTTTGTCAATCCCGCTATATTGGAGATCTCTTAACTAAGGCTGGTATGGCTGATTATATGCCTCTACAGACACCAATGGCAACCACCATGGCCCTTACCGCTACCTCTTGCAGTCCCATGACTGACTGACCCAACATTATACCAATCTATTGTCGGGGCTCTCCAATATATGACCTTAACACGCCCAGATTTCACCTATGCAGTCAACAAGGCCTGTCAATATATACATGCCCCAACTGAGAATCATTGGATGATAGTTAAGCGAATTCTCCGCTATCTCAAGGGAACACAATCACATGGCCTTCTACTTGATCGAAATTCTGATATCCAATTACATGCCTTCAGTGATGCCGATTGGACTGGCTGTGGTGATGATAGGAAATCCACAGGCGGATTTGTAATCTTTCTCGGCTCTAACCTCATCTCTTGGATATCCAAGAAATAACGTACTATTGCACGCTCTTCCACCGAAGCCAAATACAAAGCCTTAGCAGATGCAGTTGCTGAACTGATATGGCTCCAATCCTTGTTTACTGAAATCGGCATCTCCTTATCTGGTCCACCAATCCTATGGTGCGACAACATTGGCGCCACTTATCTCTCCGTCAATCCAGTGTTTCATGCTCGGACCAAACACGTTGAAATAGACTTCCACTTCGTCCGCGATCGAGTAGCCAACCGAGAGTTATTTTTACAGTTCATCTCCACAAAGGATCAATTGGCCGACATCCTCACCAAGGCCCTAGCAACGGCCTGGTTCTAGTTTCTTCATGACAAGTTGAAGCTCTGATGCTCGTGACCTTCCACTTGAGGGGGCATATTGACCAAATATTGGATTCCCTCCTAAACTTGGGAACCCAATATTTGATCATATCATCCACCTCAGCTGATTGACAAGAATCAATTGTAATCCCACCATATCCATTGCAATCTTACCATCCACCTCAGCTGATTGACAAGTATCATTTATATCCATAGAGTCTAATGTACATATCATACATAGCTCAAGATATGTACGTCAACTCTACACCTATAAATTATGTAACCTCCTACACAATCAATCGAGGCAATTATACACAATCAAATCTTAATGTTATTACTGGTGATCTTACGGTCGAGCTAGGGATTTGCATAAGGGACCACATCGGGCAGTCAATATTTGCAAAGTCAATTGATGCACTAGCACTGGAGATTGGCGAGGAAGAGGCCCTGTCCATTAGATGCGGCTTGCTGGAGGCAATTGCCATGGGTATCGATTTTATCATGGTGGAATCTGATAGTAACAAGAGTATCGAAGCTATCTTGGACTCTAGTCGAAGTGCGCCAATCCGAACCCAGCCAGTGATATCGGATATCCACCATATTGCATCATACTTTCTTGGGTGTAATTTTTATTTTATTCCTAGAGTCCAACTTGGTTGCAAACTCGCTAGCTCAGAAGGCCCTGTCTATGAGGTGTACAACAGAGTGGCCAAATTCCAATCCCTGGTTGAAGGATCTTTGTACTCTCCAAGCCAGGTGCCAAACACCTGTTTCTCAATAGATTCCCTTTTACCCAAAAAAATAAAATAATTATTTAAAGAAAGAACAACCCATATTGGATATTTCTACCTTTGTTTTAAACTGGATACAATATCTCTAATAATTATTAAAAGAAAGAACAACCCATTTTTGATATTTCTACCTTTTTTTTAAACTGGATACAATGTCTCTAATAATTAATTAAAGAAAGAACAACCATACTTTCCCAATGATATTAATATAATTCCCAATAAAACATATACTTTTCAAATATAGATTTTTTTCAGCCCTTTAAAGATTGAACGTTCTGAAACTTTGAAGATTTCAAGTTGAAAGCTTTTGGTTCTTTTAGCTCTTACTTCTAGCACTTCTTCATTCTCCCCCCCCCCCCTCCCCCTCGTTTTCTTTTGATACATAAAATGTGGTTTCATAATCTATCATTAGTTTTTGTTATATTTATGGTTTCAAGCTTCAGGATATGGGAATTAAGCAATGCAGATTCAATTTTCAAGTACATCACTGTTTCTTCCACCGGTAATGGAGATTTCAAGACAATTTCTGAAGCCATTGAACAAGGCGTTCCTCAGAACAATAATAACTGGATTGAGATCTCTGTTATGCCTGGCATTTATACGTAATATCTCACCTTGTATTCTTTACTAAATTCAGATTTCTCTACTTGTATTTTTTGGTCTTTTTGAACATCCAATATTCCAACCTCTTTATGATGTTAAATTTATACATTGCAGTGAGAAAGTTACAGTTCCTCCAGACAAGCCATTTATTATCCTCCAAGGCACTAGTAGTGATGCAACACAGGTAACTTGGAATGGTAACTCAGATTTCTCTGAAGCTTCTTTGCTAGTATTGGCTTCAAATTTTGTGGCAAGAAAAATAACTTTCCAGGTTAGTAAAGCTAACATGTTTTGTTATTAATTGAGGTGTTGAGAGTTTAGAAGTATAGTCTCACATTGGTTATCTAAGACCTTCGAAGCATCTTCATATACTGATGGATTATCTCAATCTAATAGCTTAAACTTTTGGATTGGACCCTTAAGTGGTATTTCGTGGGTTATATGAATTGGATTTGTGATTATGTATGATTTTTTGCATGTATAACTCAAACAATAGGCATTTGATGGGTTTGGAGGTTTTATCTAGATCAGTTGAAGGATTGGTTCAATGGCCTAGATGGGTTAATGGAGAAGGTAGATAATTTGTTGGTTTTGGGCTATGTTCTATGTTTGGATAAGTCCATGTAGGGGTGTAAGTTTGGCCCAATCAGCCCGAGCCCGCCTTGAATCCGAACAGGGCCTGGGCTGGGCCAGGGTTGCTGCCTCGGGATAAGCCCAGCCCAGCCCGACCTAACCTTGTGTTAGGTAATGCTTTACAATTTATTAATTACATTTTACAATTTTTGTTTAGTGGCTAATTATTTTATGCTTTACAATTTATTGATTAAATTTTGTAATTTTTGTTTAGTATCTAATTACCTATTGGTTTACCAAAAAAAAAAGACTAACTATCTTTGAACAAAAATATTTAAAATTTTAAGATTGGGCTAATTCTTTTAGCCCAAAGAAAAGTCTAATAGTCAATTGAGAATGGAACAAACCAATACCCAATCGCATGAGACTCGTCGATCAGGATCAATCAAGCCCTAGCAAAAACCAAGGTCAATTAGGGCCAACCTGATCCAACCCGGCCCGATCAGGGTCAATCAAGTCTGGGCTGGGCTGGGCTAGGCTGAGCCCGACAGGGTTGGACCTAAGCTGAGACAACTCAGCCCAACCTAGGGCCAGGTTGGGCTTGGGTTGAGCTAAGAGAACTCAGGGTTGGGCTAGGGTTTTAAAAAGCCCGGCCCGACCCAGCCCCATTTCACCCTTTGGTCCATGTATGTAAGTACCATATGAGTTGACAAGCACTTTCCTTAGTGGGGTGTGAAAACCAAAAGATCACTTTGGGAAGTGTGTGAAGTGGGTTTTCTCTACCATGAGAAAAAGAAACCGAGTGAGTGAATGCTTGCAAAGTCGAGTCTTTCAAAAGATTACAAGAAGTGAAGCCTTTCAAGTAGTGAAGTTTTCCTAGGAGTTGAAGTCTTCAAGAAGATGGAATCTTCCTAGTAATTGGAAGAGTATTGGAGTTTTCAATAAGATTAGGCCTTTCAAGGGAGTAGAAGTAGTAGGTGGTTGAAGACATTAGACAAGATGGAGTCTTCCCAAAGACACTTTGGAAGAAGTGTAGAGTGGGTTTTCTCTAAAGAGAGAGAAAGTGAAATATTGCCTAACAAGGTAGAGGAGCAGAGAGAGTTAGTGGGTTTTTTTTAATGAGGAAGAAAATAACAAAGTAGAGAAGGAATCTTATAAAAGGATAGAGGTGTCTATCAAAAAGAGAGTATTGACCTAAGTGAGGAGTCAAGATGTGAGGATCCAAGTGAGAGTTTGAGAGGTATAACATGGGTGCAATATGTGTATAAGGACTAAGCAAGGAGCCAATAGTTGAAGAAAGTAAGTAGAGTGAACAGGAAATGAGAGAAAGATGTACATGGGAGCTTGGGGGTTCTCTTGATTCATAGTAGAAGTTGGATCTTACTTCGTGGACGTAGGCAGTTTTTTTAGTATGTTTTTTTTTTTTTTTTTGTTGATCTTGCACATATCGTTTTCATGCATTGCTCACATTAATGCAAAGAGAAAGTTGGGATTTTTGTTTTTCCAACCCCAACAGCATTGTTGGTTATATGATGAATAATTATGATTTTCATCACAGAATACATACAATCGACCACTTGAAGATGATTGGAGAAAACAGGCATTGGCAGCATCAATCCAAGGAAACAAAATATTTTTCTACGATTGTAGTTTCATCAGTGTGCAAGATACCTTGTTCGATTGTTCGGGTCTACATTACTTCAAGAATTGCTATATCGAAGGAGCTGTTGATTTCATTTTCGGCAATGGACAGTCAATTTACGAGGTGAAGAACAAAAAGAATATTAACAAAAAAATTTATCAAAAATAATGTTGGAATTATATTCATTTTTTTGGACTGACTATTGGTTATTAATGTTCTTGTTTCTTGTATTTATAGGACTGCAATATAAATGTAACCGCCTGGCTTTACGGCGCGATTCCAGGATATATAACAGCACAAAAGAGAGAATGGATTACAGAATCAACTGGTTTTGTGTTTAAATCCTGTAATATATATGGGAGTGGTCCAGCATATCTTGGAAGAGCATATGGTCCTTATTCAAGAGTTGTATTTTATGAATGCCAATTATCAAATATTGTGGTTCCAGAGGGATGGGATGCTTGGAATTACAAAGGCCAAGAGTAAGATTCTAAATTAACCTCCATCACTATACCACAGTAGCTTCTTGTGTAGAATCATTTTAGTTTTGTTTTGTATTGAACTTCAGATACTCCATAACTTATGAGGAGGTGGACAACTATGGACCTGGTTCAGATACTTCGATGCGTGTTCCTTGGATAAACAAACTCAATGCTAATGAAGTGGATCAGCTTGTATCTATGTCTTTCATTGATGCCGATTCTTGGCTTGGTGGGATACCCCAGTAGAAATTTTGTTCTCTAGTTTATTCCATTCATATATATATAGATGATTTGTATCTAATAAAGGAAAAACCATTGCAAGATATAGTAAGTCTTAATTGAATTCATTTTTAATAATCGATCTACTTATAATTTTCAGATTGGTATTTCAATTTACACAACAACAAGACGATAAAACATATAAATACTCCTCCAAGTCGGGTCGAACTGTTCATCCATACACCCCAAATGAGATCAGTGATGGGCTCTATGCCCAAGCCTCGGCTACCATCACAGACCTTACTAAAAATCTTATTCGGATCGCCACAAAAAATATCAAAGCAGGCCAATCTTCGAAAGGGGTACAAGAATTCGAGACACATACAATATAATTATAATGAAAAGATACACGTCATCACGAAATTATACGTCAAAGCTAGAGTCGTTACATCCCATGTATGGAGAGCTGATCCAGACTTGGCCAAAGTGATATGTATATGTATTGCAAAACTGGAAACAAATGAGTCTTTGTACTTTTACGTATGGCTCACGGTTTCTTATTTTGGGAAAAAAAATCCTCTCCAGTGCCTTAATCTTACGGTGCCTTGTAGTTCGGGGCTGAGAGGCCAACACGTGGAAAATGTGACGCGCCAAGCTAGAGAAGAAAAAAAAAAAAAAAAAGCTTGATCAATCGAGCTTGCAATGTTGGATGAATTATTTTCCATGTGTCGAGCTCTCAGGCGAGATCTGCAAGGCACCCGCAAGGTGAAGGAAAATGAGTTCTCTTGGACCCAAATGGGTTCTTTAGGGCACAATTGGTGAACTCATTCATTACAAGAGTTTCTCAAAAATAGGAGGCAATAACAGAAATCAGTAAATCGTGAACCTCTCTTCTTTTCAGCTTAATATAAATTATGGGTAAAAGTTCATTGTTTGGTCATGTAATGCCTGCACCAAAGTGTGGTCGATGAGAGCGTAGACAAGGTTATCAACGTAGATGGAATTTTTATTTTCATGAGTAACAGGCCAATACTTTTGCACGCTTCTGTGTGTGGGCGTAGGAAAACCGCAACTAGGTAGCATTCTTTTTCCCCTTTTAAATTGGGAAAATCTCATTACCAAAAGGAAATTGGGAGAAAACTAACATCAATAATTTTAGAGTAAACAATATGATGGTTGGAAACAAATAAGAACAATCTAAATTGCGTGGCCCATCCTGTTGATCCAAGCAAAACATACATTTAGTGAATATATTTTGCTTTGTGGAGTTAGAAATTTCAACCCTCTAAAAATTATTTTTTTTGTGGTCATTTTGAGTTGATCTTGGTTTCATATCAGTCGGATTTAATATAATTTTTTTTTTCAAAATACTTCTATTAGTCTATTTTAAACTTGAGACCTTCATTTAGGCCTGATTTGGTATGATTTCTATTTCATTTTCAGGAGGTGATTTCTATTTGGAGAACTGTTTGATTTTGATCTTTCTTATTTCAATGAAATAGAAATTCTGAAATGACCGAGGAGTTGTTTCAGAATTTATATTCATTTTATTTCACAATTGATCTTTAATGAACATATAGTTAATTTGATGGACAAAGTAGTAATTTCATTTTAAAATAAAATACCACCCATTTTCTTCTCCTAATGGTCTCAACACCACCATGCCACCACCATTTTTACCAAAAAAAAAAACATGCCACCACCACCACCTCATCGCCACATTGCCACCATCACCCCGCTACTGCCAGCACTACCACCACCACTACTTCCACACCATCGCCACCACTACTACCACTACCACTACCACTACCCCGACCCCACCACCACCCCCACCACCCTTCGCAAAGAAATATTGAGATTTTTGTTTTTTTAAATATTTTATATTGATACAACCAAAACAGTTTCATTTTTTTTGACCAAAAATATATTTGTTGACTACTTTATAAAATCAATCTGAAATTGAAATAGAAATCATACCAAATTTGGCCTTAATTTTCCATTGTCTTATTCCCAAAAGCATTCAATCAAAATTTTTCAATAAGGATAAATATGTCATTTCTTATAGGAACTGAATTAAATGCTATATTAAATAATTTTTTAATGGGAGAATGTTCTCTGTGCCGTAGTGCAAGCTACGCCCAGACACATGGGCCTACCACTCAGGGGGCAAGGTGGTCATGGCGCCCACCCCCATGTGCTTGGGCTCAGTCTGCGCTATGGCACAGAGAACAACACCCCTTTTTTAATTTTAAAACTTATTTTTGTAGACGAGAATGCTACCTAGATACGTGCGGCATGGACATAAAGGCGCATGAAATGACCGCTACACCCTCGGAAAATTCCACTTTTCCATGTGGACTTCCTAGATGGAAGGTGCAGAAACCGAAACCCTTCATTTTTTATTATACCTTGAAATTGACTCAAGTTGGCCACAGTTTTGTTAAGGTATGGCCCTTATCAAACTGGACCTGTTAAGGTAGGGCCAGGTTTTCACCCTTGTCACCTCTCCCGCTTGCCATACTAATCCTCTCTATTAAAAACCTTAACGCCTAACTTTTCGTTTTTTTTTTTTTTTTTTTTTTTTGATGAAACACTAACTTTTCGTTTTCATTTTCCTATAGTCGTTGTTGTTTGAACATTGAACCTTAAGGCCTAAGTATTTGATTTCTTCAATATCAACCAAACGGTCCCCAAAAGGGTTAGAGTGTGTTTGGTAAATGTCTGAATAGCGTTCAGAACAGCAAAAAAACATGAAATTACGTTTGGGTTGACGATTCGTTTTTTTGTTCTTTAAGAACGAACCGGAAGAATCTTTGAGGTAAAGAATAAAGAACGAAAGGCTCACGATTAACGATCAAAATCGTGAGCAACCCTCCAAGACAACCAAAAACGCAGAAAACCCAAATCTGGGGAAAGGAAGAAAGAGGAGGAGGTGAACCAGCAAAAGGGTGATCTCCAGTCTCTCTCTTGCTCTCTATCCCTATCTCTCTCGCTTCCTCTCTCTGCTCTCTCTACCTTTCACACTCTCCCTGTATCGTTCTCTCCCTGTCTCTCTCTCTCTCTCTCTCGGTCGTTTGTTGGGATGGACATCTAACTTTGCTGGTTTCTCCTTTGTCTCATGATTTGGAGTAACATCCCACGCATTTGAAGGTTTCTTCTACAGTGGACCTCTCTAGCACGACCTTCTCTGCAATTGAAAATCACAACAACGAAGGTGACTCTCTCTCTCTCGCTCCCTCTCTCTGTAATTAGGTCTCTGTTCTTCGTTTTTCTCTGTGATTGCTAGCTGGCCCATTTTTTCCTGAAATTTGTAAAGTTTAGCAGAAGTTCTTCTCCATATTTTTATTTTATGGAGATTTTCTACTGGCCGATTGTTGTGAGATATTCATCTCTGTCAACAGATCTGGTTACCGAACTTCTTCTCCATATTTTTATTTTGTTTTTGATATGTATTTCTTCTCCATTTCCGTTCTGTGTACATATCCATCTATTGTTTTCATGCCTAGAGATCCATTGCTTTTGGAGACAATAGCCAATAGCCCTGTTGGTTGCTGGGTTAGTTTGGGCTCTTGTTATTCTACCAAAGAGAAACATGAAGATTGATGGCTTATTGAGAGCAGGGCTTTTAGCAATATACTTGTTATCTATTTCTTTGAGAGTTATCCAATCCATTGGATCTACCTAGTTTCATCATTTTGTACAGTTAACCATACGATATGTGAAATCAATGGATCAATTGTAGTTGATAGCCTAGGATTGTGAACAATGTGGTGATTGACAATGAGATCTACTTCTGGTTTCTCTGTCTTCAAATCAATTCTTTTTTTCCCCTGTAGAAAGATGGGTTAGGCTGCTCTATTACCTTTGCTTGATTGATGCTCATCCAGGGTTGTAGTATTTTATTTTCTTGTTCAGCAGGTAGCCTTTTCTAAGAGGTAAATTAAAAAATAGTTTAAGGAAATATTTAGCTGTTAAATATAGTGTAAGTTACAGTAAGAATTGCAAAGAGCCACTGTACATGGTGCTGAATGATTGTGGTCCATACCATTTTTGAAGAATCTATATCTTTTTACTTTTTCTTTTCTTTTTCCTTTTGTCCCCTTTAGCTCTATAACCATGGTGCTGAATGATAACTTGTCTCAATCATACGTTTTATTATGTATTGATTTATCTAGTCATTTCAATGATTCTTTTTGAGTTCATGAGTTCTTATTGAATAAATAGGAGAGCATTAGGTGTTGGTGTGAGAAAACTCCACCATCCATACTTCAATTATGGAAATCTTGCTTGTTAACTTTCTCATGCAAAGATTCATTTCATTGCAACTCTCTTGATTTATTTTTGTTTTAGACCTTTGGTCATTGCATTCCTCATGCAGAGATTCATGCTACTTTAATTTTTTTGTTATATTTCTGTTTTGCTTTCATACATCCCTTCCTTTGTTAGTCAGTCTTGATGTTGGTAATTTACCATTAATTTACATAATTATATATGATACTCATAACATATATGAATTTACAGAATGATAATCGAGGCTGTGGGTATTTCAAATGGATGGAAGAAGATATGACCTCATCATCTAGTCAACAAACTAATGTCTCAAGGGTTTGTCCCTCAGAGTCAATAGCTGTATCGGCTACGCCTTCATCGAAATTTCTGAAAGGTTATTGCAAGAGTGCAATTACATCGGCAGAGAATCAAGCCAAGATGTTCAAAGACATCCTTGAAGGTCTTACCAAGCTAGACCTGAAGAAAGAAGAAGATTAATACAAGTTTTAAGTGTTAAAGTTGTAATAATTGTTTTAATTAACTATAACATACTATATTTTAATTTATGGTAAGGTTGGTTATGGATTTTATATTTAAAATTATTTTAATATGTTTTTATAAGATATTTTTAATTTAAGTTTGTTATGTAAGACACATTTTATTTTATTTTCTTGTATGGATGGCATTATTGTAATTAATATCAAACACCATTCAGAACAGGTTTTACCAAACACGATTTTCGTTTTGAACGGCGTTCTTGAGACCGTTACCAAACAGTCATTTTTGGTCTCAGAACGCCGTTCTAAACAAAGAACGCAAAAGAACGTTCTAAACAAAGAACGCCCGTTCTTTGTTCAGACATTTACCAAACGTAGCCTTAGATGCTTTCACATATGATCAACCTTACTAGTCGTACTACCAATCGTTAGATTGGAATAAACTCCTTGATCCCACCCCCGCAATACATTTATTCCAATCAAATGGTAGGTTTCTAGGTAATATAGGTACCACATGGAGGTTCTCCTTGCCCTCATTTATGACTAAAGTACTAAACTAACACTGTTTACGAGCAACTGCCTAGTTCAGTTGGTAAGCCGTGGTGCACTTCATGCCCATGCTCACCAAGACTCCAGGAGGTCTCGAGTTCGAGTCTCTTGGCTGGTACCTTATCCCCTCCCCGGTTCGACCCCCCCGCTCTCTCTATGCAAAATATATATATAAAGTTCCCAATTCCAAAAAAAAAAACTAACACTGTTTATAAGGAGGTAATAGGTATTTCGCTGGTCAGCAACAATGACCAAAATACCACTCAAATAAAACTGGTTTTCCACTTTTTTGTTTTTTGGTCGAACACTTTTCTTTCGTGGTTGCTTAACGCTTTCTACTTTCTAGATTTTACTTAAAAAAAATTCTGAAAGCGGATCAGAGTTCAGTCTGAGGCACGGCCACCATTTTAAATTTGACACTTCTTCAGTTCTTCCTAGTTCCTACCGTTCAAAGCATACGATACTTGAAAGTTGAAATAGGGAGAAGAACTCTCTTCCTCTCTCTCTACTCTCTGGACATCTTTGTACTTGTGTACCCGTCATCAGTTCCTTTCTCGCTCTCTCTCTCTCTTCCACGTTCTGTGGATCTCTTTCTACTTGGTTTCCTTTATATCTTTTCAGGGAATTGGATCTCTTTGTGCTTGGTTTCCTTCATTGCTTTTCAAGGAATATATTCGGTTCGAATCAAAGGTGTGTTTACACTTGTTTTTTCTTTCTAATGTTAGGGTTTTGATTATTAGATTGTTGCTCTTCTGGGTATTTCCTGTTTTCTCTCTTCATGCTTATGTATATTATTTATTTTTTCTGATTGAAATTTGAAATTGAAATGACTTGGAGAGCATTTGGGGGTTTTGGAGGGGGGGGGGAAATTTGGTTGCGTTTTGGTAGAGGTGTGTCACATGGGCTTCTCTGATTTGTTTTAGGATTTTCACGGATTAAAAACCAGCTAGTATTAGACATTTAGACTCACATCTGCTTTTCTTGTTTTAGAGGATAAGTTGCGTTCAAATCAATTAAATATGCTAGCTTGCTTATTTGGTAATGTTTGAATCTTGATGCCACAGATTTGGGAGATTTTGGTTTTGATTGTGGAAGATGGATTATTTGGGTTTCTCTTATGTTTTTATTTTTATTTTTTCAAAGATTTTCAGCGTTGAATATTGAGTTCCTATTTGGCCCAATTGTGCATTTCCTGTCGTAGAGGATAAATTCAATTCAATTAAAGGTGCTAGCTTGTTTATTTGGTAATGTCTTAATCTTGTTGCCACAGGTTTTCTCTAAAGAGTGAATAGAACGAGAACACTAACAGGTAGTGCAAGGAAATCGTTACCATGGATCCCTACCACCAGAACGGCAAGAAGGAGAATAAGAAAATGGATGAAGGCACGTCAAATTCGAACACAGATGGGAGGTCGGGCACTTGGGTTATGGGCAATCCTGTCCCACCTCAAGCCCATCCAGACAACCAGAAGGCTGCGACTTGGGTTGCGGGAGAAGCCATTCCTTCTTCCGATCAGGCGACTCTTAATGCTAACTACATGAAATACTCTGTTCCTCCGGTAACTAATGGGAATGTTGGTGGTGGTAATGGTGGCAGCAGCATGCCTCCGCCTACCAATCCTTACGTCCAGACATCTCCTGTTTCTGGATCATCTGGGAAGAGTGAGTGATTGTTATCAATCATATCTTCTGAAGCAATTTATTGAAGGTAACGGGGTTTGCTTAATTTTTAACCTACTGTCTTGATTGTTGGTTATGTGTTCAGGTCCTATGGATACGATCCTTAATGTGTTGGGCCGTTTCGGGAAACAGGTTGAAGGTTGTGCCAAAAAAGCTGAGGGTGTTACCGAAAACGTCTGGCATCACCGTAAGCCCTATGCGTTCATGGTCGATTCTGTGTTCATTCAGTTTTAATTTTCCTTGTATTTATTTATTTCATAAACATGCTCGTGCCATTATTTTTACTGCTTTTACTAAACACTGTTTTATCGTTGCATGGAAGAGTTTAGTAGGGGAGATGTTTCTTGAATTGAGATAGTAATCTAGGTTGCCTTAGGTATTTGTCGCATCTTATGATTGTATATTACTTGTTTTTTTTTTTGAGTTCTTGTGTATGAGTTTTCAATGCGTTTTCTTTGAACAGCTTCTCAGTATATCATTTCTTTGAGGAAGAACAAAAACAAATATTAATATTGGATAACAACACAAATATGATTATTGAGGATATGTACTTCAAGGGCAAATGAGGAACAGAAAAAGATAAGCTATGAACTAGGGGATAACCTATATCATAGGCTTTATAAAGTTATAGTCTAATGTTTGGGAAATGCAAGAGAGTGGGGGTTCTACATTTTTCTGATATACAACTAAAGTTGGAGGATGATTATAACACGATTCAGTTTCTTTACATAGAATTCTGCGGTACTGGAGTTGTATTTTTGAGTTTTAAGGATGATGGATCATACCATTTTATGTTCTTGTTTTATCTACTGCAGTTCACAGTTGCGACAGAGCATTAGTTGCAAACTGAGCAGCAATTTTTTTTTGGGTGGGTTATATAACATGTTTTTTTTTGTATGGGCAGAAATTTGCTCATTAAAGACAATATTAGATGGTGTGACATAGTTGATTTTTAAATGGAAAATGCTTGACCATATTAATCTGTGTTCTTAACTTTAGCATCATTTATTGTTGAATTAATTCTCTCCTTAGTACTTTTTAGTTGATTTGTAGAGGCCTTTTGCCTTTCTGTCAGAAGAAACAAACTGTTTATACTTTCTCCAATATAAAGATGCATTTTCCCATGAAGCAATTACAATTTTTCATTTTTTATTGAACAATAATCCACTCACCCCCCCCCCCCAACCCAAAAAAGAACCCTAAAAATATAAAATCATTATTTAGTACCTGAATATTATATTGCTTGCATTTTTTATAAACACAGTTATGTTTCATAGCAGGAACGTTATTCATCTTTGATTATACTTTTGTTACAACTTTAGATTTCGCTGAGACTTGATTGTGACTAAATTGTAATCAGTTATCATGTCTTGCATGACAGTGAAAACCAGTCCTAGTTTTACTGATGCAGCCATGGCAAGACTTGCCCAGGGGACAAAGGTTCTTGCAGAAGGTGGGCATGAGAAGGTTTTTCAGCAGACTTTTCAGTTGTTACCAGAAGAAAAGCTGCTGAAGCCATATGCTTGTTATCTTTCATCGTCCTCAGGACCTGTTATTGGGACACTCTATCTTTCCAACAAAAGAGTGGCCTTTTGCAGTGACAATCCACTCTGTTATTATCCTGCCCCAGGACAGAAAGAATGGTTATATTACAAGGTATTATCTTTTCTTTATGGATCCATAGGTTAATAAATCCTTATTCAGAGTTGTAAGCTTTTTATAATTATTGAAAGTGGACCATAATTAGGATTAAAAACTTGTTTCTTCCATTAAATTTTACCCTTATACTCTCAAGTTATATCTTACGTTGTATGTTTGACAAACTTGAAATATCATTTGATGATTGAACTGTGGAACTGCTGTAGACTATCAAATTGCTGTTCTTGAAACTTTTATCTTGATCACGTAATAGTATATACTAGTAGTTCTGACAAATCTTTTTTACCCTATGAGAGAGTTAAAGAACTTAACATCTAATGAGAGGAAAAATAGTCCATCTTCCAGAACCAATTCAAAGTGCTGTTCCTGAAATCTCAATGAGAGAGTTAGAGAACTTAAAAGATTTAGTTGTTGAGAAGGCCTGTGATATGTTATTCTCTCACAGATTGAATCCTAAGTTATAAGTAGTTGATAGGAGATTTTCTTTGAGGTGGTCGGTGAACACAAATAAATGTTTTGCACACTGCAAGCCTTATGGTGACTTGAGTTCAGAACTTCATTTTTATTGGATTTCTTGCCACCAAGTCTGGAAGGTTGAAAATAATTTCTACCTATGGCTTTAATTTCTGTTTTTTTTTGCCGAATAATATCACCTTCAAGTATCAGCATTACTGCACTCATTTGGATGCCATAGAAATAGTGTTAGAATTAGGAGGGGGTGTGGACTGTGATCACCTGGTTTTTAAAACAGCATCTACTTTTTGATTATTCATTTGCTGTAGAACTCGTTGGTGCAAATTAATGCTGTTTATTTTAATTTGTGGCGTGGCTCTAGGGGCCTTTCCTTTCTTTTAAATGGTTATTTTAGAACAATATGTCTAGTTGACAGGTTGATTCAGTAATAGGGTAAAGCTACTTTTAAGAATCAGAGGGTGGACCTTGGTGCAACGGTAAGGTTGCTCCATTGTGACCAAGTAGTGGTCATGGGTTCGAGTCTCAGGAAACAGCTTCTCCGCGAAGCTGGGGTAAGGCTGCGTACATTATGACCCCACTTTTCAGAATCACTTCAATTGGTAATATTAATTTTCTGCATTAATCTAATTAGGTAAGAACACCTTCACCTATCATAGGGGAAGGAAAAGCTTTTCTGTTGTGTTGAAAAGAAAGCTGAAATGAAAGCTGAAGTGCAGCCACTGCTGCTATCATTTCTTATCCATCCTAATTGTTGACCTCCATACATTATCATTACTGTGACTGCTGTGCTCCTTTATGTCCATACCTAAACTAGTATCTTATTTCATTGTCGAACGTCCCTAGTACCTTGTATATAAAATAACATTTTTACTGCATATATGAATTTTTTTTCTTAAGTTAAAATAGCTGAAGCTGTGTGTTTGCGATCACTTAAGTCACCCATTCTGTCACTTCCTCTTCTATTTGATCACCTGCAAGATTATGTAATTTCCTTCCTGTGTGATTATCTGGTAATCCTTTTTGTTCAAGTTTCTGACTCTAAATGCATGAACATCCAGGTGGCTGTGCTGCTTGATCAGTTGGTAGCGGTAAATCCTTCTTTTAACAGAATGAACCCTTCTGAGAAGTACATCGAGGTCGTCACTGCAGATGGCCATGAATTCTGGTTCATGGGTTTTGTATCATATGACAAGGCACTCAAGAATCTAACCGAAGCTTTACAGCACCATGGTGCATTTTCCAGTGTAAACCAACAGAACTAGTTAGTTCATATACCCTTGTGGTTATGTGATGTAAACTGGCATGTTAGCATGTAGAATGTCTAAAAATGTATTATTTAAGAGTGATGCAGGAGAACCTTATCTGAACTTTTGCTTTATTCTTTTTTTATGGACTGATGTATTTGAAGTTTTGGGACTTCTATGGTGATGCAACAATAAAATACACTGATTGGAGGTTTAAGGTAGGGGCTGGCTGATGTATGTTTAAGGAAAAAGACTTGATACAGGTAAAATACATCCACCACTCATAAGGCAACACGTGGACACGAGGAGAATAAGGAATTGGAAGGATATCCCAATATACCCCCTGCTCATCCTTCCCAAAGTGGAAACCTTCTACAAGCCAAGCGCCTAATAAGGAAATCATACTTGGAATAGGAAACTAGACTTGTTGTGTCATAGTGGCGAAGGAGATCCATAACAAGAATTTAGTTCCCTAATAAGGGAAGGAATCCTTGCATAGTCATGGAAGTAGAAGCTCTTCATAACTCGATTCTCCATGCTTAACTTGTCTTCTAAAAGGAAACTACTGATACAACATAAAATCACCTCATCAATCAGAAGCCGCCACGTGGTCGAGCCGGGGTCATCCCAAGAACCGAATCGAGTTGAATCAGAAACCGGGCTGACCTGATCTCCGTCACATCGCATGGCTGGGCCGAGCACTCTATTGAGCCCGCGACACATTATACATGCTGACCTCCTAGGCCGAGCATACACAGGACGGCCTAGGCCGAGGTAACCGACGAGCTTGACCTCCCTGGCCGAACATACACAGGACGGTCAAGGCCGAGGTGACTGCCGAGATCGACCTCCCATGGCTGAGCTCCTTGGCCGAGCCCTCCACCAAGGTCATCACAACGTCCTGCCAGGAATCGCGGAGCCACGTTAGCACTGCCCGAGTATCCCGGGATAAGGATCGAGCCACAATCCCTACACGATATCGAATCACGCTCCCATTAGGACTCTTACCTTAACAAGAGTCCGACCCCGAAAATGACTCTCCACTCCGCCCTACGCAAGAGAGCCTTCCAAAAGAACTCCTACCATACTACGACTCTCCCAACCGCCTCATCTCCCCCTATAAATACCCAGATATGGAGCACAATTCCACACCTTACTTTCACTAGCTGTTATGCTGTCGCATTGGAGACCTAACTTGAGCGCTGGCGATTCCTAGGCCGGAGCCACATCGGCTCTCTTGCGCTCACTCGATTTTTTGCAGGCTCATCAGTGGGCGAACCGGGCACCGGAGGTTTCCACACGCAACAGATTTGGCTCCGTCTGTGGGAACGACGTCAGCAAGCCATCGTCGTTTCTACCAACTTCAAGAGCAGCAACAATGGTGCACACGAGATCAGGGCAGCATGGCTCGACTTCCCGTGGGGATGAGCTATAGCCCGTTGTGCAGGCGAGGCGATCACCATCCTCTAAAGCCTCGTGGCAAGGCACGACTGAAAGACCCCCTCGGGCAGGGGGTGCGCAGCCCAGCACGGGCGCCGCGGCCAATCCCAATCCCCCGCCAGAGGGTGGGAATGGTGGAAGTGTGCTCGACACAGCAGCGGCTAACCGGGCACAGGTCGAGCCAAACTTGAACGGGTTGAGCCTGCCACCGCCGCTACCCTTACCAGAGAATTTGGACCCCGAAGCCCCGGCAAATAACCGGCAAGTTATGGACTTGCAGCT
Source organism: Telopea speciosissima (assembly GCF_018873765.1). Lineage (NCBI taxonomy): Eukaryota > Viridiplantae > Streptophyta > Magnoliopsida > Proteales > Proteaceae > Telopea > Telopea speciosissima. The sequence goes on from NC_057921.1 coordinate 45,080,851, forward strand.
GCAGATGCTTCACACCAACGAGATGCTACGTATTTTCATGACCCAGATGGCCCGGGGTGGGCTGATGGACCAACCACTGGTCGCGCCCCCTCCAGCCCCGGTGCCCATAGAGGGAAACTTGCAGCAGAATGGTGGTTGGCGTCGGGCCGAGCCGAGCCGGGCCACGTTATCACACCCGTCTCGTCAGAAGACTCCTCCTCCACGCCCTAGTAGATCGATGGGATAAGCAAGAGCATCACCGAAGCCCGGGGGCAGGGCAAGAAATCGAACCAGCGGGCTCGGTAGTTAGAAGGTCGGTATTTTCTGGACGGCTCGGAGAAGATGAGCAGCCGAGGGGAAACCGGGAACAAGGGAACGAGCCAAATGGGAGACGTGTTGCAAGGTAAGGTGAAGGATCTCGCCATAGCCCCCGGCATCGAAGCCCGCCTCCCCGAGAAGAGCAACAGAGGAGCTCCCGTGGGTCCAATTTCCAAGTGGAAAGAAGAACAAGGAGGGATGGTGCTGACCGAGCCGACCAGAATGGCCGACCACATCGGGAGGACCGAGCATACCGACCTTGAGCTGAAGGACAAAATGGCCGACCTAGGCCGAGTGAACAAGACAATTTGCACCAGATAAATGAGCCTAATGGCCGAGCACCTGAAACCAAGCTGGAAAGGCGACTACGAGACTTGGCCGAGCAGGTGGAGGGATTGAAAAAACAGGTGACCCTGGACGCCTATTCACTGGTCGGACGACACCCTTATCCTCTCGAATCATGACCGGGCTACTACCGGCCGGGTTCAAGCCACCACCTTTCGACAGGTATGACGGGATGACTAACCCGATGGATCATATCAACGACTTTAATGCGATGATGACCATGTACGGGGGAACCGAGATTGTTTCTTGTAGGGCTTTCCCCGCATCTCTCAAGGGCGCGGCGACCTCATGGTTCTCCTGGTTGCCGCCGAACTCCATAACAGGCTTTGCCCAGCTCTATCGAGCCTTCGTCACACGCTTCCAGAGTAGCATGAAACACAAGAAGACGACGATCAACCTCCTCAGCGTGAAGCAAAGGTCTAACGAGTTGATCCAAGCATTCGTCTCCCGCTTCAACAAGGAATCCTTAGACATCAAGGATTTGGATGAGGCCACGGCTCATACGGCCATGAGCAACGGACTCAATGACATGGACCTGATCAAGGACTTGGCCCGAAAACCAACCAAAAACATGGCCGAGCTCTTGGAAAGGTGTAATGAGTTCATGAATATGGCGGAGGTGCTCCAAGCACGAAAAACGACTGAAAGCAAGGGAGAGAAGAAAAGGTCGGCCACTGACGACCGGAAGGATGAGAAGAGGACCAGGAGTGACCGTCGAGCCAAAAGGTCGGACCAAGCTCGAAGTCCAGATTACATCCCTTTGAACACGTCGTGGAAAGAGATCTTGATGCAAATCCAAGATGACGGATACATCCGCCGTCCTCGGCCAATGCAGGCTGGGTCATCCCGGAACCCTAACAAGTGTTGTCTATTCCATAAAGACAACGGTCACGACACCGAAGATTGCTATAAGCTAAAGCGAGAAATCAAAGAGCTGATCAAGGCAGGTCACTTGAAGAGGTACATCAGGGGAGGCCGAGAAGACCGCGGAGGTCGAAGGCCAGAGGGCTGTGACTAGAAGAGGGCCAAGCCGAGGTCTGAGAATAAGCTAGCCGAGCGGGACGAGGATAAAGCCCAAGCTGAGAAGAAAAACGATGGGTCCGGGCCGAGCAGTGACAAAGGAGCTCCCATATACACTATCTTTGGGGGGCCCGGACAAGAGTCTACTCGAAAGGCCAAGTCAAACGCGTGGTTCGTCGGAGTCGCCGAGATGCCCACCAAGAAGCTCAAGCTAACGACGACGATCTCCTTCACCAAGGCCGATCTCGAAGGTATAAGCTTGCCTTATGACGATGCTTTAGTGGTGCAGGTAGAAATTGCGAAGAGACCCGTCCATCGGGTTTTGGTCGATACCGGCGCATCCGTGGACCTTATATCGCTAGACGCGTACCGATAATTTGGCTTCGGTGATGAAGCGTTCAAATCGGAGGGCACCTCACTTCACGGGTTCTCGGGAGCCGCCGCCACCATCAAGTGCTCAATCGACCTGCTGGTCACGATCGGACAAGCTCCATGTCAAGCGACGATCTAGGTCAAATTCATGGTAGTACAGTTAGTGGTGGCCTTCAACGCCATACTCGGTCGCCCATCATTGACCGCTCTCCAAGCCATCATCTCGCCGACGCACTTGAAGATGATGTTCCCTACCGAGAACGGTATCGGCGAGGTCCGAGGTGACCAGAAGAAAGCGCGGGAGTGCTATGCTACTTTTGTCAAGCAAAACAAAGGCAATGTCTGAGGAATGGCAATGTGCGTCGAGCACCTCCCTGAGGATCAGCGGGATGAGCTCACCGAAAGGAGAGGACGACCCGTGGAAGACCTAACCCCATTTCACCTCAGTGAGGAAGACCCAACAAAGGTGGTCCAACTCGAATCATTGCTGAGTGAGGATCAAAGGAATCAACTAGGAAACTTCTTAAAGGCAAACGTCGATGTCTTCGCCTGGTCGACTGCCGACATGCCAGGCATACCGAGGCACATAGCCGAGCACTGACTCCACGTGGATCCGAGCCGAAAGTCGATCGAGCAGAAGAGAAGGAACTACGCCCTTGATCAATAAGCCACGATCACTGATGAGGTGGGGAAGCTTCGCCGATCAGGGCTCATCCGAGAAGAAAAATTCCCAACCTGGTTGGCTAAGGTCATCATAGTCCCTAAGCTGAACGGGAAGTGGAGAATGTGTGTCGACTACACCGACCTCAATAAGGCTTGTCTGAAAGACGAGTACCCGCTACCTCGGATCGACCCCTTGATCGACGCCACGACAGGGCACAAAATGTTAAGCTTCATGGACGCATACTCCGGCTACAACCAAATCATGATGCATGTGGAGGATGAGTCATACACGGCATTCCGAACTGACCAAGAAATTTTTTGCTACAAGGTCATGCCGTTCGGATTGAAGAACGTCGGAGCGACATACAAGCTGCTCGTAAACTATATATTCTGCGAGCAGATCGGAAGAAACATAGAAGTCTACGTGGACGACATGTTAGTAATGAGCTTGAAGGCCGAGCACCACTTGGCCGACCTAGAAGAGGCCTTTGGCGTAATGAGGAAGAACCAAATAAAACTGAACCCCGCCAAGTGTGCATTCGGCATGACTTCGGAAAAGTTCCTCTGCTTTATGGTCTCTGTCAGAGGCATTGAAGCCAATTCGGAAAAAATCAAGGCTATCCAAGAGATGAGCCCTCCAAGGAAGATCTGAGAAATACAAAGGCTAAACGGGCGAGTGGCAGCATTGGCACGATTCATGTCGAGGTCGGGCGACAAGTGCTTGCCATTCTTCAAGGCCTTTAAGAACATTCGGAACCCGAAGGACTCTGTCTGGTCGGATGAGTGCCAATAGGCTTTTGAAGAGCTGAAGAAATACTTGGAGAACCCGCCTCTTCTCAGCTGACCTGAGCCAAAAGAGGAGCTTCAAGTTTACTTAGCTGCCACCTCGGTGGCAGTCAGCGCGGTGCTGGTTAGGGAAGAAAACCGAGCTCAGAAGCCTATATACTACATCAGCCATGTTCTTGTCGATGCCGAGACGAGATACTCCAAGTTCGAGAAGATAGCTTTCGCCCTTGTCACGACCACAAGAAAGTTAAGGCCATACTTTCAAGCTCATCCGATATCAGTGCTGACCGACCAGCCTCTCAAGAAGATATTGCACAAGCCCGACGTGTCAGGTCGGCTGATCACCTGGGCAGTTGAGCTGAGTGAGTATGACATAAGCTATAGCCCGCGGACCGCGACCAAAGGACAAGCCCTGGCCGACTTCGTCGCCGAGTGCACAATGTCCGACCTCGGGGTCGAGGAAGAGAAGACAGGAGAAGAGGTCAATGCAGAAGCTAAGGCCGACCCGACCTGGGCCATGAATGTTGACGGCTCGAGCAACCTTGGGGGAAGCGGGGCAGGGCTGATCCTGGTGAGCCCCGAGGGATTTCGCATCCAATATGCCCTAAGGTTCAAGTTCTCAGCCTCAAACAATGAGGCCGAGTATAAGGCCCTCTTGGCCGGACTCTGAGTCAGCAGAGCCATAGGCATAAAGCGATTGAAGGTGCGAGGAGACTCGCAACTTGTGGTCAACCAGGTCAACGGAGACTATGAGGCAAAAGATGAAAGAATGATAGCCTACCTGAGCCGAGCACAGGAGATGATTTTTGAGCTTGAGAACTTTGAAATGACGCGAGTACCGAGGAAAGAGAACGTTGTGGCAGACACCTTGTTTAGGTTGGCCGAGGCCGAACTCCCAAATCTGAGCTGATCAATATACATTGAGATTCTGGAGAAGCCTTCCTTGCAAGAAGAAAGCGTCAAACACATCGAGGAGGATGGGCCGACCTGGATGGACCCCATTGTAAACTACTTGGAGAATGACCAGCTCCCGGAGAGTCGGGAAGAAGTAAGAAAAGTCAAAGTCTGAGCTACCTAATACACCATGATCGACGGAGTGTTTTATAAGAAAGCCATCTCGGCGCACCTTCACCAATGCCTCGGGCCGAAGGGTGCTGAGTACACCCTGGCCGAGGTGCACGAAGAAATATGCGGGAGCCACATGGGTGGCCGAGCTCTGGCATACAAGATACTACGACAGGGATTTTATTGGCCGAGAATGCAAGAAGAGGCCATGAAGTATGTGAAGACATGCGAAAAATGTCAGCTCTTCACTCCAGTGCCGAGCCGACCTGCAACAAAGCTAACCCCAATGTTGAGTCCGATCCCCTTTGCTATGTGGGGGATGGATATTCTCGGAGATTTCACCCCGGCATCAGGGAATCGAAAGTATGTGGTCGTGGCAATCCACTACTTCACTAAGTGGGTCGAGACTGAGCCCTAGGCAACCATCACCGAGAAGAGCATGGAAAAGTTCTTCAGAGATAAGGTCATCTACGGGTTCGGACTACCAAAAGTACTCATCACGGATAATGGCGCGCAATTCAACAACCCGGTCTTTCGAGAGTTCTGCGAGCACTTTTATATTGACTTTCGACCAGTCTTGGTAGCTCATCCACAAGCAAATGGACAAGTAGAAATGTCCAACCGAACATTACTCGCCGACATCAAGAGAAGGTTGGATGAGGCCAAAGGAAGATGGGTGGAAGAGCTCCTAAGTGTCCTATGGGCATATAGGACGATGGTAAGAACGCCAACTGGGGAGACCCCTTTTCGGCTAGCATATGGGACCGAGGCCCTCACCCCAGTTGAGGTCATGGCATCATCATACCGAGTACTCAATTTCGATGAGAAGACCTATGAAGATGGGCTGAGAGCCAACCTTGATTTCTTCGACGAAGTTCAAGAAAATGCCCTACTTCGGAACACAACATACCAACAGAGGACGGCAAAGTACTTTGACTCAAGGGTAAAAGAGCGGCACTTCCGTCAGGGAGACCTCATCCTTAGAAAGCTCAGCGCGTCCCAGCCAAGGCAACAAGCAAAGTTAGCACCAAATTGGGGAGCCCTGTACATAGTCTCCAAGCAAATTCGCCTAGGGACGTATCGCTTGCAGACTCCAGGGGGCAAGAAGGTACTGAGACCTTAGAACTCAAAAAATTTGAAGAAATTTTTTCAGTAATCTCCTTAAGTATTCTGCTCAGCATAGTTTATGATGAGCATATTTGTATTCGGCTTTGGCCCCGACGTTTGATTCGATAAAATAAAGTCTTTCTCCACCACTTAGCATATTTTCAAGCTCTAAAATTAAGTCGTAAGACCGGTCTTCATAGACCTGGCCGACCTCAAAGACCGACCCTCATAGGTCGACAACCAAGTCATAAGATCGGTACTCATAAACCTGGTCGACTTTGAGGATCGACCCTCATAGGTCGGCAACCAAGTCGTAAGACTGGTCCTCATAGGCCTGGCCGACCTCGAAGACCGACCCTCATAGGTCGGCAACCAAGTCGTAAGACTGGTCCTCATAGGCCTGGCCGACCTCGAAGACCAACCCTTATAGGTCAGCAACCAAGTCGTAAGACCGGTCCTCATAGGCCTGGCCGACCTCGAAGACCGACCCTTATAGGTCGGCAACCAAGTCGTAAGACCGGTCCTCATAGATCTGGCCGACCTTGACGATCGACCCTCATAGGTCGGCAACCAAGTCGTAAGACCAGTCCTCATAGACTGGCTGACGTCTAAACCAACAACTACAAAAGCGCGTTATGGCCAAGCTAAACAAAAACTAAAGATCAAGTAAAATATCTAAGGCATTGAGCTCGGCCATAGCGTCAGCTCGGCAGTATAGCCACTCAAAGGGTATCCGACCCGAGTTGACGTATAGCATCTATGCTGTTAGGCCGGCCATCCTTGAGCTCGGCTACAAGACTGGGTCGGGAACTCAATCTCAACATTCAAAACTACAAGGAAAAGGAAAGCAAGCAATTACCGAGAGCACTTGGACAATTTGGAGAAAAAGAGATTTTTATTCATTGCAAGCCGACTGCTCGGCATGGTTACAAAAGTGGGTAGCTCGGCGCAGCACCAAAAAAAAAAAAAAAAAAAAAAACTTTACATTTCACTCTCCTCGACAGCGTTATTAGAGGCGACCTCAGCGACCTCCATGGTAGTGTATTCGACAAGGAGGTCTTGGGGCTCAGCGCCAAGGGCAAGGGGATCGGCCTACATAGGGTCCTCAGTTAGCAGAGCCTACGTGACCTCGGCGCCCTCCTCATCTCCCAATTCCTCAGCCATAGTGGTCGCATCATCGTCAAAGCGCGAGAGATTGAGATCGGGATAGGCAGCCTTAATCTCAGCCAAGAGATCAACCCGGCCTGCCTCGAAACCATCAGCATAAGAAGGCTTCCTGATCTCATGGCATATGTCAGCGTACTCCTTCGATAAGAAGTAGTCGTTGATCGCCTCGTCCCGAGCCAGAGCCAGGTCCTCCTTGGCCTTCTCCAGCTGAGCCTGCAGAGCCTTGACTTTCTTCTTCTGCCTGGTCACCTCGGCCTTAAAGCCCTTCACCTTAGCCTCGGCGGCAATGAGCTTCTCTTGAGTCTCCCGACACCTCTGAACGGCCTCCTGAGCATCCTGGTAAGCCTTTTTACATTGGATGCCCAGGGAGTGGTTCTCAGTCAAGAGCCGCTCAAAACGGATCATGGTCTCCATTGCCTTGGTGAAGCCCTGCAAGAAAGCATTCGAACAAAGGTCAGGTCGGACTCCACAGGTCGGATCCAGTCTCAAGAGCCGAACAGAATACTTGCCATGTTAAAATCCTGGAATAGAGTAGAGAGGAGCTCGGGGTCGGACAGGAGCCGACTAGCGTCCAGCCATTCCTTGGCATGTGCGGCCTTTGTCAAAGTCGAGTCCCCTGGGAAGAGGCGTCAGGTCGGCCTCAGAGGACCATTGTTGGCCGAGGCCCTCCCCAGCATGTATCGGGAAATGTCGGGTGGTGAGGCCACGGGTGGTGGACCACCACCCGATAGATTGACCGAGAGCTTCTGGCGTTTGATGTCCCTCGGTGGGCTCAGCTCGCCCTTTTGACCCTTCTCTCTTCGGGAGGGGCTCAGCGCGGCTCTATCCTTCTCTGCCTCGAGGTCGACCACCGCGTTAGCTGGGCTCGGAAGAGTCACCTTGCCCTTTTGCGCCTTGGAAGACTCGCCTCAAGGTTTCTTCGTGGCGTTCTTCTTTCTTCTGTCCACAATGGTCTCAGCCCTAAGCCAAGCTGAATCCATTGGGGGAATATGGCCGACTAATGCAAGAAAGACAAAATGTTAGAAACAAACCAAAAAGGAAAGAAGACTAAGTAAAGGGGTCAGCTCGGGCGACAGAAATGAGCACAACTCGGGCTCCTACTAGGGGTCATATGCCATCTTTGAAGGAACCCCTCGTCCTGAAGTTGGAGGACGTCGAGGGGCTGACACTGGAGGATCAGGTCGAGCGAGGTAAGCTTATTCTCGATCAGGGGCAATACCCTGTGGACATAGTTCAATTGGATCTCCTTCCACTCGGCTTGGAGAGGGCTGTTTAGAATGGAAGCAAAGAAAAAACGAGGCTTCCAATACTTATTGAAGCTCGGTGTATCGACCAAAAACTTGTGGCCTCCAAGGGCCGCACTCTTCCCAAATCGGCGGTTGAAATAGTACCACCCCTTCTCTGGTGACTTCTTCAAGAAAAAGAGCCGAACGAAAAGCGCTACCCTTGCACCTCGGCCCATCTCGCAAAATAGGGCGTAGAAGCCATACACGGCCAGCCAAGAGTTCGGCACCAGCTGACCTGGGGACAGATGGAAGTGGCCCAAGATCTGGTCCACCAGGTCGAGGATGGGGAGCCTGAACGCGTACTTGAAGGGCAACTCGTACAAAGCCACCTCGTCGGGCCTGATATAGCAGGCCATCTCCCCTGGGTTGGGAGCTTGGAGCTGGATGTTCTCGGGGATGGCATAGGTCGTCCTGAGGTAGTTGAGGTCGGCATCTGTGATCGTGCTCGGGACGGTGCCGACACTCCCTTCTTCGGGTTCAGGGGCATCAGCGGACGAGCTGACCGAACCAACCCCCACTTTTGAAGAATTGTCCTCACTTGACTCCTCATCATCGGACGAGGATGATCCGGAGCTCTCGGCTAGGTCTCCGAGAATTGGTTGGGCCACGAGGCCAGACTCCAGAGGCAACGGAAGCTCGATAACATCGGCCTGATGAGGCTCCCCTACACCGGGCTCGTCCGAAGTAGAGCCCAATAAGTCTATTATGGGAGAACAAGCTGGGAATTCTTGGCTCAAACTTGGGTCTTCTACCGCCCCGGCGAGCAGCTCGCCCATATGACTACTACCAACTGACATGCTGGGCGGAGAGGACTTACTGGTTGAAGAAGAGTTGAAGATGAGCTGAACACGAACGAAGCAAAAGCCGAGCTGAGCACGAACTAGAAAGCACCGAGCACTGTAGAGCTGAGAAATCCGAGCTTGCCGAGAAGTCAACAACTTAAAGCAGTGAAGAATGAACAGGGAGGAGTCGCCTATTTATAACTCTTGGGCTGAACTAATCCAACGGCCAAGGAGAGCTCAACATGATTCAACGGTCCAGATCAAAAGACGATTCGAATTCTAGAGCTCATTTATGGCGACGGATGACGGGGCGCTGGCAGCTCAACTGTCAGACCATACAACGTCATGTCGCCGATAAAGTTAGGTCGGCTATACCACAGTAAGAACCAATCGAGCTGACCAGAGGACTTCACTCATCAGCACTGGACTGACCCCTGATGAGTGGGGGGGCTCGTGATACAACATAAAATCACCTCACCAATCAGAAGCCGCCATATGGCCGAGCCAGGGTCATCCCAAGAATCGAACCAAGCTGAATCAGAAATCTGGCCGACCTGATCTCCGTCACATTGCTTGGCTGGGCCGAGCACTCTGTTGAGCCCGTGACACATTATCCATGCCGACCTCCTTGGCCGAGCATACACAGGACGGCCTAGGCCGAGGTAACCGATGAGCTCGACCTCCCTGGTCGAACATACACAGGATGGTCAAGGCCGAGGTGACTGCCGAGATTGACCTCCCATGGCCGACCTCCATGGCAGAGCTCCTTGGCCGAGGCCTCCACCAAGGTCATCACAACGGCCTGCTAGGAATCGCGGAGCCACGTCAACACCACCCGAGTATCTTGGGATAAAGACCGAGCCACGATCCCTACACGATATCGAATCACGCTCCCATTAGGACTCTTACCTTAACAAGAGTCCGACCCCGAAAATGACTCTCCACTCCGCCCTACGCGAGAGAGCCTTCCAAAAGAAGAACTCCTACCATACTAGGACTCTCCCAACCTCCTCATCTCCCCCTATAAAAACCCAGGTATGGAGCACAATTCCACACCTTACTTTCACTAGCTGTTACGCCGTCGCATTGGAGACCTAACTTGAGCGCCGGAGATTCCTAGGCCGGAGCCACACCGGCTCTCTTATGCTCACTCGATTTTTTGCAGGCTCATCCGTGGGTGAATCGGGCACCGGAGGTTTCCACACGCAACAGCTACTATATTTGGAAGGACAATGTATCCAAGAGGAACTCTCATCACCGCATCAGACTACCAGACACACTCCAGTATAAATATAGTCTCCCCCAAGCCCTAGGGAGCAAGATATATGGGATATCTCAATTACTCTAGACTCTTATGATCTTGTTCTGCTATTCCTTTAGTTGTTAGAAAGCTGACTAAGGCATCGGAGAGTCCTCGATGGAGTCCGCTCCAGTCCTCTCACAGTGTTCTGTTCTTTGAAACCCATAGGTTCATCAACCAGCGCATCTTGTATCAAGTCGGAAGACAGTTTTCTGTAGCAACTACACTTATTCTCAAAAGCATTAAACCAGTTTTTTCAATAATGATAAATCTGTCATTTCGCGTAGGAACTAAATTAAATGTTGCATTAAATAATGTTCAAATTTTGAAAATTCTTTTTTAACTAATTCATTAAAGGGAAAGAGAAAGCCACCTGGTCGCGTAGCGCACATTACCCGTGCTTCCTGACAGAGGGGCACCCGAAATGACCGCCACACTCCCTTGGAACCTTGGAAATGATTAGAGGTGCGACAGTCATTTCGTGTGTTCCTATGTCGGTGGCAGCCTATCTGGCATGACCGGATGACATTCTTTCTTCCTTCATTAAATAACCTTTTGAGAACAAGACCTTTGAGAACAAGACAAAAGACAGAAAAAAAAAAGCAAGAATACAAATTTATTAACATTTTTATAGAGTATCAATAAAAAAACCCCTTAAAATATTATAAAATCTACCAAAATTCTTTGCTCAGCCCACATGAGGAGCCTTCCTTTATGACTCATATGGCAGATGATGGGGTCCTTAGTAAGTTCGCGTATTAAACACATATCCGAACATTTAATTCAAAAATACTTCTTATATCGTATATATCCGTATATTTGATAAAAAAAAAAACAAACACGTTTTTTAAAGGTTCCTATTTTATACCCATATTTATACGTATTAATCACATCTAATACTTTTAACTTGAAATATTAGTTTATGTAAAAAAAAAAAAAAAACTAAAAATAAAATTAGAAAACACGCAAAAACCCTTCAGTTCGCAAGAAGGGGAAAAAACCTATCGTCTTCACTCCACTCTTCGAACTCTAGCCGTCTGTTGCAGTGTTGTGGTTGCTGCCCCATTCACTGCTTCGTTTCCGTCTCCGTCTCCGTTCAACGGTGGCCGACGAGATTCAAGGTTCAATACTCCCTGCCCCTTTCCTATTCTCCGTCTCGGTTCAAGGTTAATTGCAGCGGCCCTTCTCCTCCTTTCGATCCTGTAAATTTTTCGATCTTGTTGAGTTAATTTTTTTGTTTGATGAATGTCTTTCTGCCGCTTTTTATTGTTTTTTGTTTGTAACATCTTAAAGTGATAAAAATAGAATATGGTTTATTCTCTGCAGCCCAAGTGTATAGAGAAGAGAACCCAACTCATTTGTTAGAGACAATGATGAACACCACTGAATTCCATAAGACCACATCTTTCCCTTGAAGCAACAAAACCACCTCTTCATACGTTGGATCGTGTATACATAATATAATATTTTCCTTGTTCTCCTATATACAAAATTCAGTGAGACTATGTACAGCTTTTATTGTACTAAAGGAGATATTTTCATGCACTTCCTTGAAAGATTTATAAAGTTTCTCTATTTGAAACCATGGTTGTAATCATGGATATAAAAATTCTTGTAGATGAAATGAATAAAATCATTGTGTACGCTATTATTTTGTCTATTAGGTGGTGAATGTTTGTTACATAGTAAATATATGTCCGTATTTTTGCTTATAGGGTGATCGTATTAAACACATAATTAAACACGTATTAAATATGTATGGTATTATTATTATATACATTTTAGGGAAAATTACATGATTAGCTATTTTTGGGTTTTCATTTACAAAACTGTCCACCCTATGTTTGAGTTAACAAAAATAGACAAAAACAAGTTAAGGTTTACAAAACTGGACAAAATAGTGTCTCTCCCTCTCACACTTACTTTTTTAGATATTTTTACCCCTGTCATTGCCTTCTCACCCAGGCATCCTCCGTTCCCTGCAACCCTACCCTTGTCCCAGCCACTGCCATTCTCTGCCACCTCAAGTAACAAAGGTAAAAAAGAGATTTTTTTAGAGGGAAATTGCCGAGGAAGGAAGGAGATCGAGTCACTGTTTTGTCTAGTTTTATAAAACTAAACTTGTTTTTGTCTATTTTTGTTAACTCAAACATAAGGTGGACAGTTTTGTAAATGAAAACCCAAAAGTAACTAATCATGTAATTTTTCCTACATTTTATTACATCGAGTTATTAAAAAATATTATTACCGTCTAATCCGTTTAATTACCATATGTATCCATTCCCATTCAATTACCGTACGTAGATTGAAGGTGCAGTAACCGAAACCCTTCATTTCATTATACCTTGAAACTGACTCAAGCTGACCACAGGTTTGAACCAAACCGGTCCAAAATACAACTGGCACCTATCAAACTAGACACGTTAAGGTAAGGGCAGGTTTTTAGCCTTACAACCTCTCCCGCTGCTATACTTAATGAGTAATCCTCTCTATTAAAACCTTAATGGCTAAGGTTTTGTTTTCATTTTCCAATTTTCCTTGTTGAACCTTAAGGCCTAAGGATTTGTTATTAATACGAATAAAGATCACCAGCCAACACGCATTGGACACATGACATCACTATGCAAAGGATTCCGAAGAACCTAGATTCGTCCTCCTGCCCCGAAAGATCTGCAGCAGATCCGAACTGTTCCCATTAAAGTCTTTCCATGCAAGAGACTTTGCAAATAGGAAGTTAGCTTGATAACTAAATCCAGGAAACTGGAAAATTATCTGTTCGATTTCCTGTCCATTACATTTACCCAAGTACCTCTAATAGAGAGGGGTGGATCCCATTCGGACAGTGTAGTCGGGCAGGGGTCGAGTGTTTATTTTTACCCCTCCCTTATTTGAAGAAGTTGGGGAAACGGAGCTGTCTGGGAAATAGAGCCATTAATGATTCCTAGGAAACTTACAGGAAGAAGACTCCCATCGGAGATCTACCTTATGTTATCTGTCTCAATGCAAAGAACTAACTTCTATTCAAATATGCCTTCTTAAAAGGGACTCTCATGATCGCATTTTCTAATTCAAATTCACTATTAGGAGTAGTATTAGCTACTCCTTGCACTCTTTGCTCTACTAATTATAATTACTGTTGCTGAAGAAACTTAGGCATCAGTCCCCGAAGTCAGCTTTGGTTTTCTCTTGTGTCTCTTGTTTCATCTCTTTCGGCCAGCATAGTGCCATGCCTGGATCGTCACAGTTTTCTTTAATACCAACTCAACGGTCTCCAAAAGGATTTGATGCTTTCACATATGATCATCCTTACTAATCATACTAATCATTAGATTGGAACAAACTCCTGGACCCCACACTACATTTATTTCAATCCAATGGCAGATTTGCATGTAATATAGGTACCACGTGGAGGTTCTCCTCGGCTATGATTAAAGTACTGAACTAGAATTTTTTCGTGTCAAATTCCCTATTCTCTATCCTTTCCGATTTCTATCATAAAGGGGTTGGAAATGACAACTTAACCACACCCTGACAGTATGTTTGGGCAAGAGTTAGATCATCATTTCTGCCCCCTATGAAAAGAATTAGACAACTGCACCAGATAGGAAATCTGAGAGGATATTGATCCACTGAACTAACACTGTTTGCTGTTTGTAAGGAGTTATTAGGTATTTCGGTGGTCATCGGTTAATGCGAAATGATCAAAATACCACTCAAATAAAACAAGTTTTTCACTGTTTGTTCACACACTTATCCATTTCGGTTTCTAGCTGTTTCTACTTTCTAAAGAGAAAAGAGCACCGTCATACCTTTCAGATATTTTTTTAAATTTTTTTTGAAAGCGGATCAAACTTCAGAGTCTGACGCACCGCCCGCCACCGTTTAAAATTTTCACACGTCCTACCATTCAAAGCGGACACGAGTTCTTGATATATAGAGGAGGGTCTCTCTAATCTCCAAACATCTCTCTCTGCATTTGCGAACTCATTAGTTCGTCTTTCTCTCTCTCCCCCGTTGTGTGGATATCTTTGTGCTTGGTTTCCTTTATTGCTTTTCAGGGAATCGATTCGGTTCGAAATCAAGGGTATGTTTACACTTGTTTTTTTTCATTCTAATGTTAAGAGTTTTGATCTATCAGATTGTTGCTCCTGGGTATTGCCTGTTTTCTCTCTTCTTCTGATTGAAATTTGAAATTGAAATGACTTGAAGAGCATTCTTGGGGTGGGGGGAATTTGGTTGCGTTCAGGAAGAGAGATGATATGGATTATGGGCTTCTCTGATTTGTTTTATGATTTCCATGGATTAAAAACTAGCTAGTATTAGACTCACTTCTGCTTTTCTTGTTTTAGAGGATAAGTTTAGTTCAAATCAATTAAATATGCTAGCTTACTTATTTGGTAGTGTTTGAATCTTGATGCCACAGATTTGGGAGATTTTGTTTTGGTTGCGGAAGGAAGATTATTTGGGCTTCTCTTTTTTTTTAATAAAAATTTTCAGCGTTAAAAAAATGAGTTCCTATTTCGCCCAATTCTGTATTTCCTGTTGTAGAGGATAAATTCAATTCAATTAAAGATGCTACCTTGTTTATTTGGTAAAGTCTGAATCTTGATGCCAAAGATTTCCTCTAACAGGAAGTGCAAGGAAATCGTTACCATGGATCCCACCCACCAGAGCGACAAGGAGAATAAGAAAATGGATGCAGGCACGCCAAATTCGAACACAGAAGGGAGGTGGGGCACCTGGGTTATGGGCGCTCCGGTCCCACCTCAAGACCATCCAGCCAACCAGAAGGCTGCGACTTGGGTTGCAGGAGAAGCGATTCCTTCTTCTGATCCGGCGACTCTTAATGCTGACTACATGAAATACTCTGTTCCTCCAGTTACTAGTGAGAATGTCGGTGGTGGTAATGGTGGAAGCAGCAGCAGCATGCCTCAGCCTCAGCCTGCCAATCCTTATGTCCAGACATCTTCTGTTCCTGGGTCATCTGGGAAGAGTGCGTGATTGTTATCAATCATCTCTTCTGAAGCAATTGATTGAAGGTATCAAGTTCTGCCTAATTTCTTAACTTTATTGATTGTTGGTTGTGTGTTCAGGTCCTATGGAGATGATCCTTAATGTGTTGAGTCGTTGGGGGAAAAAGTTTGAAGGTTGTGCCAAAAAAGCAGAGGGTTTTACTGGAAACGTCTGGCATCACCGTAAGTCCTAAG
Organism: Telopea speciosissima; assembly: GCF_018873765.1. Taxonomy (NCBI): domain Eukaryota; kingdom Viridiplantae; phylum Streptophyta; class Magnoliopsida; order Proteales; family Proteaceae; genus Telopea; species Telopea speciosissima. The sequence goes on from NC_057921.1 coordinate 45,096,248, forward strand.
TACTGTTTTGTTGTTGCATGGAAGAGTTTAATAGGGGAAATGTTTCTTGAAATTGAGAATGAAATCTAGGTTTCCTTGGGTATTTACCGCATCTGATGGTTGTCTGTTACTTGGTCGTTTTGAGTTCTGTCATGAGTTTTCATTTCTTTTTCTTTGAACTTCTCAGTATATATTTTCTTTGAGGAAGATCATGGGTCATACCATTTTATGTTCTTGTTTTATCTACTGCAGTTAAAGTTGTGATGGAACATTAGTTGCAAACCGACTAGCAAATTTTTTTTTGATGGTTGAATATAGCATGTTTCTTTCGTATTGGAAGAAATTTGCTCATTAAAGACAAAATTAGATTGCATGTCATAGTTACTTTTCAAATGGAAGCTGCTTGACCATATGAATTTGTGTTCTTAAGTTTAGCATCATAGGTTGTTGAATAAATTCTCTCTTTGGTACCTTTTTTTTTTTTGATATGTGAAGGCCTTCTGCCTTTCCTGTTGGAAGAACAAACTATTTATACTTTCTCTGATATCCAGATGCATTTTCCCAAGAAGCAATTACAATTTTCATTTTTATTTCTTATTGATCAAATAATCCTCTCCACCCAAAAAAGAACCCCCAAAAAATAAAATCATTATTTAGTACCTGAATATTCTATTGCTTGCAGCTTTGATAAACATGGTTATGTTCCTTTGCAGGAACATTATTCATTCATGATTATACTTTGGTTAAAACTTTTGATTTTGTTGAGACTTGCATGTGACTAAATTCTAATCGGTTACCATGTCCTGCATGATAGTGAAAACCAGTCCTAGTCTAACTGATGCAGCCATGGCAAGACTCGCCCAGTGGACAAAGATTCTTAGAGAAGGGGGGCATGAGAAGGTTTTTCAGCAGACATTTCAGTTGTTACCAGAAGAAAAGCTGATGAAGGCATATGCTTGTTATCTTTCATCATCCTCAGGACCTGTCATTGGGACACTTTATATTTCCAACAAAAGAGTGGCCTTTTGCAGTGACAATCCTCTCTGTCATTGTCCTACCCCAGGACAGAAAGAGTGGTTATATTACAAGGTATTCTCTTTCATTTATGGATCTATAGGTTAATAAGTCCTTATTCAGAGTTGTCAACTTTGTATAATCACTGAAAGAGCACCATAATTAGGACCAAAAACTTGTTTCTTCCATTAAATTTTACCCTTATACTTTCAAGCTATATCTTACATTATATATTTGATTAACTTGAAATATCATTTTATGATTGTAACTGTGGAAATGCTTTACACTATCAATTTGCTGTTCTTGAAACATTTATCTTAATCACAAAATAGTTTATGCTAGGAGTGCTGACATATTTTTACTCTTGAGTTAGTAAACTTATCATCTATGAGAGAGTTGGCCCGTATAATCCTTCTATGACTACTTCTCTATCCGTACCTACAATAGTCTCTTGTTTTATTGTCAAAAGTCCAACTACATTGAATATAAAATAACATTTTTTATTACATATTTTGTTCAAGTTAAACTCAATCTAGTGGAGATGAGGATGTTGAGATGGATGTGTGGCAAAACTAGGAAAGACAAAGTAAGGAATCATCATATTAGAGCTGATTTGGGAATAGCTCCAATACATGATAAGCTACAAGAAAGTCGTTTGAGGTGGTTCAACTAAAGCCTTTGAATGTTTCGGTACAGAGGAGTGATTTGATTCAGATTGAAAACTAAAAGACCTAAGGGTAGATCTAAAATGACCCTAGGAGAAGTGGTGAGGAAAGACTAGCTGACGCCTTGTATCAAGTGTTATAGCAAACACCAACAAAATCACGAAAAGAAACAAGAACCAAGCAAAAGAACGGAGAGATATAACGTGGTTCACACACCAGTATGGTGTGCTACATCCACGGGCGAAGACGAAGATGATTCACTATGCAAATCGGAGAAAAATTACAATGGAAACTCTCAAGCACACCCAAATCACTGCTGCTGCTCTCTCTCAGAAACCCTAGAACGAAAACCCCAAAATCTTCCTCTCTCTTTACAATAAAGCGGGTAAGGAACATAAATACTCCTCCATCGGATCCGGGTCGATCTATCGGCCCAAGCCCTCTGCTACCATCACAGATCTCAGAAAAAGTTCCATTCGGGTCGCCACCAAAAATGTCGGAGCGGGTCATTCTTCGAAACGGGTCCAAGAATTCGAGACATACATAACATTAAGTATGACCTCAAATAGAGCTGATTGGAGGGCAAGGATCCGTGTAGCCGACCCCATTTAATTGGGATAAGGCTGAGTAGTAGTAGTTGTATTTTGTTCAAGTTAAAATAGCTTACTCTGTTTGCGATCCATTAGCTTAGTTGCTATAATTGTGCTGCTGCAGGACTGGACTATGGCTGGTAGTCATGCCTGCAGCAGGTTGTTCCTGCACGCATGATCCCTTATATGGTACTATAATTTTGTGTAGATAGAACAAGGTCTGTTACTCTGCCCTCTATATACAGCATGGAAGTAGAGCCATGGTGCCAGTACGATTAATCTTGACCCTAGAGTAGGTAGTGAAAATTTCATACCTTATGTGATAGTAGTAGATGTATTACTCAAGTCGCCCATTCTGTCACTTCCTCTTCTAGTTTACCCTCTATATGGTTATCCAATTTCTTGCTTTTGTTATTATCTGGTAATCCTTTTTGTTCTAAGCTTCTAACTCTAAATGCATGAACATCCAGGTGTCTCTGCCGCTTGATCAGTTGGCAGCAGTAAATCCTTCTTCTAACAAATTGAACCCTTCCGAGAAGTATATCCAGGTCGTCACTGCTGATGGCCATGAATTCTGGTTCATGGGTTTCGTATCATATGACAAGGCACTCAAGAATCTGACTGAAGCTTTACAGCACCAAGGTGCTGTTTCCAGTGGAAACCAACAGAACTAGTTAGTTCATCAACCCTTATGTTTATGTGATGTAAACTTGTATGTAGAATGTATCAAAATGTAATATTTAAGACTTAAGAGTGATGAAGGGGTACGTTGTCTGAAACATTTGTTTTATTCTTTTTTAATGGAAGTTTGTGTGTTCTAGGATTTGCCTAGCAGATGGATTTGATGTTATTTAATTTTATACAGGTAATACCAGATTTAGTAATATAATTTGAAATTTCTATGATGAAACAACAATAAAATACACTGATTTTTAAAGTAAGGGCGGGTGTTGTTTTAGGGAAAAGACTTCTTGGTGTGGTTGGGTAAAAGTTGAATCACTCTTTTTTGTCTCTACTGCTATTGTTGTGCTTTTAACCTACTGACTAGATCCCGAACCATCCGAATTACCCATCAAAGTTATGTTCGGATCTGAGGCAGGTTTTGGTTTTTATGGGCTTTGGAGTTCCTACCTCCGATCCTTGGTTTAGTCTGTTTGGACTTGCAGGTGGTCAGCACCAAGAGTTAAAAAACTTGGAATGGATAAGTCTCCATGTACGAGCAACGCTAGCTGATCATAGAGCACTGTTATGCTAACGCAGCAAGAAACCGGTAATGATTCAACTATAAACGGGTGTGCTAATGCGTCCTGCATAGGTAAATCCCATAAAATGCAACGGTAATTGTGTACCCGGTGATCAACAAAGTAGCTTTTGCATTTTGTTGGGCACTTTTGTGACATTCTGACGTATTGATACACATCTACTTCTGTTGCGACCTTCAACATTGTACTTGCGATTTAGGGTTTGTTTGGTAACATTCTTTTGAATTATTTTTTTTTTGTTTTGGTTTTCTGGAACAATAAAAGAATTGAAATATGTTTTGCTAACACGTTCGTTTTTCTGTTTTTTTGTAATGAATTAAACATTTTGAACACAAACGTTAGAGGAACAAAAGAACAAATTTTGAAAACCAATCAATTGAACATTCTATTAGCCCAGCAAAACCCATACCCCCCCCCCTCCTCTCTTCGCCTACACTACCATCTCTCCCATCTTCCTCTCACCGAAGAACAGGCTCTTCTCAACTCGCAGGCGCTGCTGGAATTTAGTATACCTCTCTTTCTCTCTCTTATTATTTTGTTGTGTATGCCAACACCATTGGGTGTTTAATTCAGAATCCAGAAAGGACAAAGTGAGAGCAATGGGTTCAGGAGGAAAGTTCTATTGTTTTTATTAGTGGCTAGAACTGAAATGGGGAGGAGGTGAGCGTTGGGTTCCTCTGTAGCGCGACAGGGAGTGTAGCGTACATCTAATGGCCCATAGCGCTTTTGTGAAAACAATACTTGGGTGGAAAAAGGATGTACTCAATCTAATAGAATTTTTGTAAACTTTTGTAACCCACTTTAATTTGAAGATACTTCCCCTCCTTCGTGAGCCGTAGATAAAACAACAAAAGTTTGTTGTAGCATAGATCTTTATCCTCTTAGGTTCTCCATCTGGTGCAGTTCATCCGATTCTTCTCATAGAGGGCAGAAATGATCACCTTACCCCCTGCTTGAACACACTGCCTGGGTGGAGTTTATGCCCTCTTATTAGAGGCACAAGGGAATTGTACCGGGCAGAGAACCTGAGAGGATAGTTTTCCCATATTATGTTTTAAAGTCGAATATAAAGTCGGCAATGTACAATGTAACCATAAAAAGGGTTAAAGCCCACCCATTGACGGACTTAATAATATTTCAATGACTACCAGAACCAAGCCCAAAGTCCTGATCTGACGGGATTCATTGTGCACCAACCCTTATTTCATCTTGGGCTCACACGGTACAATATCTTGAATTCCGTTGTTTAGATTTGTGGGTTGATTTCAATGGCCCGTTAAGAGGTTTATAGGAATTGGTTCAACTCTGCATTAATCAATTGTATTGATGGGCCTCGACGAACTAGAGGATCCATATAGGGGTTTGGAGGTGGCAGCCCCTAAGGAATTTTTTTTTGAGGACTATAATTCCTATATTGGGTTCTACTATATATTTGTAGCGAGAATTTTTTTCTCTGTAATGCAATCTAAGAGAGATGTGAGGACGAACGACTGTATCCTATTCTCCATTGAATGGATCTCTTCTCACCGTGGACGCATGGAATCTTACCTTTCTAAACCACGTAAACCTTTATATGTTCGATTGTGTAATTGTTGTTTGCGATATTCATTATTTTCTTTATCGTTATAGGTTTCATTTTTTTACACGCGTGCAGAAACATGTTATTGAATGAGATTTTTTCATTCACTGGAGCCGAGCTCTAATTTCATGCGATCCTATATCTAGGCGGCTAGTAACCATGCGACCGATTGACATTCTTTTTCCCTTCTATTTAATACAAAGTGCAAACCAGATGATCAACTAAAAAAATGTGGAGAGATTCTCATATAATCCAATGACGTCATAAAGAAGATCACAAGAAAAATTTGGACGCTTGAGATCTCTTGTTGGTGGGCTAGATATTATTTAGAGGCCTATAAGTACCCTTGTTTGTCCCTCTTAAAACCAACATTCAACTCTCTCATAGCAATGGATATCAAAGGCAGATTACTCCTCCTCCTCCCTCTCTTTATATCAGGTTTGTTCTCTCTCTCTCTCCCTCCATGGCTCAGCTTATTAAAATTAAGTACTCTTTCTCTTTACTGCAGGTGCTCTCTCAGCTAACTTTACTTTCACAAACAAGTGCCCCTACACAGTCTGGCCAGCTACATTGGCAGGTGGAGGAAAATCTCAGCTGTCATTAACCGGGTTCGAGCTAACCACCAGTTCTTCATCATCACTATCTGTCCCAGCTGGATGGTCCGGCAGATTCTGGGCTAGAACATTTTGCTCCACCGCCGGAAATTTCCGCTGTAACACCGGAGACTGCAGCTCCGGTCAAGTAACATGCAATGGAGCCGGTGGTGCCATACCATCCACTTTAGTGGAATTCACAGTAGGTGGTAATGGTGGCCTAGATTTCTATGATGTGAGCCTTGTTGATGGTTTTAACATCCCTGTGTCGGTAACACCACAGGGTGACAGTAGCTGTAACTCAACAAGCTGTGTTGCTAACATCAACTCAATATGCCCACATGAATTGAGTGTTGTGGACCCTAATGGAGCTATAATTGGTTGTAAGAGTGCCTGTAACACATTTGGTGATCCCAAGTATTGCTGCACAGGTGATTATGGTAGTCCCGTGACTTGTCCACCAACGAATTATTCCATGATCTTCAAGAACAAGTGTCCTCTAGCTTATAGTTATGCTTATGATGATAAGACGAGCCTGTTTACGTGCATGGGTGCGAATTACCTTATCATCTTTTGTCCTTGAGAATGGAATCCATAAAGAAACTTGATCTGAGATGGGCTTGTTAGATCAGAAGGAATTTATTATATGAATGTTCTTCAGATCAGATTATGTCTTATTAAGAGATGAAATATGATATATCTAGAAATAAGGTTATTGCCATGTTCCGAAGTCTTACAAGGTGGCCTTAGTTTTTATTCTCTTCTGCAATAAATTGATTTACTTATCTTAAAAAAAAAAGAAAAAAAAAAAAAAGAAGAAGAAGGGTCTTTGACAAATGTCCATTTGTTCAAATGCTCCCTAACAACTTTTTTAATTGCATATTCCCCTTTACTTTCAAAATGTTGTAGCACTTTGATTCCTGTCGTTACTTTGAGACGTTAGATGTTAATTTTAAGGAATCCAATGACCAAAATGTCCTTCTGATAATAACCCATCAAAATTAAAAAATAAAATGATCAAAACACCCTCTTCTTTTCCAAATCGATTAGGATTGGAACTGAAATTTTTTTCTCCAAATTGATTAGGGTTTGAACCCATCTAGAAAGCAAGAGATCAGAATTGCAAGTACCCTCCTAAAGAATCTGATCCCACTAACAGAATCCCAAATTGGTTTCTTTCTAAGATTTCCTTGACGGCCGCTGCCCTCATCCCATTTCTTTTTCACCTACAATATCAATTTCAGCTCTGAAATCTGATCTGGGTTCTCTTTGCAGCATTCAGAGTACACGAATCCTTCAAAAATAAGCTCTCAAGTCCTTAGTTTTGATCCTCTCTTCGCTCTTGAAATCGTAAACTCGGGCTGTACTTAGCCATGGGTCTCTGTTTCAGCAAGAACAAGGTTCAGGAAACTATTAAACCAAATGCTAATCGGTACGGTCCAATAGGAAATGAAGGCGTCGATGGCGGTGGAGGATTTGCGGCAAGGCATCAACAGAGAACTCAGCAACCTATGGTTCAACAGCCCAAAGCTCCTGACCAGCAAACCCACCCGGTACCTATAAAGCGGCCAACGCCGGTACAGTCGCCTGCCCCTTCCCCGTTAAAGCAGCCTTCTCCTCATGCAGTTGTTCACAAGCCAGATAACAGAGAACTCGATTGGCCACACTTTTTCCCCATATTGTTGCTCCACTGCAATTTGTTCTGTAATTCTTTAGGAGGGTACTTGCAATTCTGATCTCTTGCTTTCGAGATGGGTTCAAACCCTAACCAATTTGGGGAAAAAATTTTCAATTTCAACTCTAATTGATTTATGAAAGACAAAGGAATTTTGATCATTTTGTTCTTTAATTTTTGTGGGTTATTATCATAAGGGAATTTTGGTTATTAGATTCCTAAGAACTAACACCTAACGTCCCAAATTAATAATAGGGATCAAAATGCTACAATGTTTTTAAAGTAAAGAGGAATCTACAATTAGAAAAGTTGTAGAGGACATTTGGACAAATGGGCATTTGTCAAAAACCAAAAAATAAAAAAGGTTTAGTGCCATGTCTTATTCTTCTTTTTCAGGGTTTCTAAGTCTTTGGAAGTGACAACCTTCGGTTTCTTTCCATGTAAAAACCATGTGAAACGAATCAGTTTTTTCAGTGTTTTAGTTATGCTTATGATAAAAAGTCAGAGCTAGCATGTTTACGTGCACGGGTGCAAATTACTTTTAATCACCTTTAGAAGCAATCAAATAAAAGGAATAAAAAGAATCGTAGACAAAACAAGTTTTTTTTTAGGTGAAGGCACACAGATACGAGCACCCACAAAATGACGGTCACACCACTGGTTATTTCCATCTTTTTAGGGGGTGTGATAGTCATTTTGTGCCCTCCTGTGTTTGGGTGCAAGGGCGAAATGCGCTGTGTGACCAGAGAATTGGTCTATATACATAAACAAGTTTGATATCGTCTCTTATTCCCTTTTTTTGTGTTGATAGAAGATGAACTCACTAATGCATCACTCCAAGCAAAATAAAGATTAATGGATGGGGAAATCATCAAGGATGATCTTATGGGAGCCATTCGCAGCTTCTTTGTTGATCTTGGTGAGATTTCCAAAGTTAAACCTTATTTTTCTTCACCTCGTCCCCAAGGTGGAGGGGGCTTGTGTTTGCACCACAATTTCACAAATTGGGATTCGTTTATACGTGCCATGAGACTATGCATTGCACGCTGCCATCAGAGAGTTACCATTTTAAATTTGACTTAACAAAGTGGAAAGGTGGGACCCGCCATGATTATAGATGGTGGGAGGTTACAAATCCCACATGGCCACATGGCACAAGAGATTAGCACTTTGGAGTGAAAGTGGCCCCAATACAAGGAAGCAGGTGGAAGTGTTGGTTATGGGAGTTACCAAGTGAATATCTTCTATATAAGACAAAGCCAAGCAAAAGGAAAAGCATCATCCAACGGATCAACAAAACACTCTGCACTTTATCTTTATTCTATCCTTTCCTTTTTATCTTTCAGGATGTATTTCAAGACAGGAGTTGGGTTTCAGCCACCAATGCCTCATTGGCTTGTGTTTCAAGGGACATTCATGTGGTCTTGCTTGGAGAATAACTCCAACAACCATGTTTTTTGACCCGTGTTTCAGAAGACAACCATCATCATCAAGTTATAAACTTCATCAGTCCGTGACTGGCAGAGTTGTGGAAGCTTTAGCAAAACCGTTTTTGGGAGATGCTTGGAGAACAACTCCAACAATCTTGTCTTTTGGCCCTTGTTTCAGAAGACGACCATTAACATCAAGTTGCAAGCTCCATCAATCCATGGCTGGCAGAGTTGTGAAGCTTCATCATATTCATTTTTGTGAGATTATGCGATGTGGTCGTAGAACAGTTGTTCTGTAAATGTCAAGTTGTAAATCTCGTCAATGTCGAATCTCGCAAGTTGTAATGACTCTAATTGAATATTGACTGCAAGTATGCAATTTGATCTTCGATCTTCTTCCTTTGCTTTGTTCATCGCGATTTGCTTTTACCCAAAAGACCTTGGAGCTACTCAGGCATGGAAGGATCCCCTTCTCGTCCTGGTTAGAAGTCAGAACAGGCCGTTTTTGGCCTCTTAAAACAGGCTGTTTTGCCAGTCAGAACAGACCATTTTGTCATTTAGAACAGGCTGTTTCATTTTGGTCAGAAGGTAGAATGGACCGTTTTGTTCTGGTTGGAAGCTAAGACAGGCCGTTTTCAGTTCCGTTTGGGCCTGCGTCAAAGGCCCTGGCACACCCGCACTACTTCCACCACGTGCGTTGTGCCCCTATGTGTGGGTGTTGTATTTTTCACCAACATCTTGTGCCTTGGCTGATTTTATAAAAACTTGTGGCGAAGGTGCTTGCAAATAGGTTGAAAAAAGTTGTACCCAATTTGGTTAGCCCTAAACAATTGACCTTCTTTGACGCTAGGTGCATCACTGATAATGTTTTCCTATGCTCTGAGTTGGTTAGGGGTTTTGATAAAGTGCTTACCCCCAACGGCTACGATAAAGTTTGACATTTATAAATCTTATTATTCAATCCGTTGGGAGTTCATTTGGGATACCTTGTCTCTAATGCGGTTCCCACCGACCTTTATGACTTGGGTTTATAAGTGCATTTTCTCTGGTCAGTTCTTAGTTTTGGTCAATGGTTCTCCTTTAGCTTTCTTCTATGACTCCATTGGGGGTAATGAGAGACTGATGGCGGCGTTGGTGATGACATAATAGGGGTGTGAGGGGGAGGATATAGGGGGTGGTAGTGGAGGGGATGTTGGAGGGGTGGGTAAGATAGTGGGAGAAGACACATCGATTGTGTATGGGAGCAGAATCGAGGCACCGCCAACTATCACTGACATCGAGGGGGGTGGGTGGGTGGGAAGGGTGGTGGGGAACAGGTAGCGAGTGCACCATAGGGAAGAGACGTTCATCAAACGTGACATGGCAAAAAATGTAGGTGCGACCGGTGGTAGGATTGAAACATTTATACCCTCTATGCCGGTTGTTGTAACCAAGAAATATGCACTGCGCCATTCAAAACTCTAGTTTGTGCATGGTGTAGGGGTGAAGCCATGGGTAACAGGCACACCAAAAAGTGTGGAGAAGGTAATTAGGAGGAGAACCAAACAGAACTTCAAATGGAGAACGAGATTGGAGAAGGGGGGTGAGCAACTTGTTCACCAAATAAGCGGTAGTTTCAAAGGTAGACATCCAAAAGGTGGCGAGAAGGCCTCCTTGTGCTAGGAGGGTTAACCTAGTTTCAACCACATGACGATACTTGGATTCGACCTTGCCATTTTGTTCAGGGGTATGGGTACAAGAGTATTGATGAAAAATGCCTTATTGCATGAAATATGAGTCAAAAGCTTGATATTCTTTAGCATCATCGGATTGAAAAAAAAAACCTTAATAGAACAATTGAAACAAGTAATAATATAATTATAAAATTTAATAAAAATGGATAACGCTTCAGAGCGGTAAACAAAATTATAATAACAGTAGCTCTCCATAGATGTGATGAGAGCGGGACCCCAGATGTTCAAATGGATTAAGTTAAATGGGGAGGAGGCGGTAGAACTATCGAGAGAGAAGGGCAGTCAATGAACCTTCCCCCAAGTTGGCAGGGGAGGTAGATAGATGGAGACGGATCCGTGTAAGAGGGTAAGTGATGCATCCGAATAGAGACTAAACACAGCGAACGGGTGGGTGATCGAGGTGGGCATGCCAAGTGGAGGTAGACACATGTTCACCAATAAGAGCACTTGATGGAGGAGAAATTGGTTTCCTCAATCGTAGATCCTTCACAAAACAACAGGATCATGTTATTGCCAGCAATCAAACGACTGACAGAAAGGAGGTTTTTTGAAATTAAAGGCACATAGAGAATATCTTAAAGAGAGCAGGGACAAGTAGAAGAGGAGATAGTGTTAGGAATTTTCTAAATGTGATGTGTGGGCTTAATTAATTATCGGATCGATCATTGATGGGGATCAAGAGATACAAGGGCTGACGTGGCTTGCTACTATTTTATTAAGATAGACCGGACCAGCCTAGCCCATTATGGAAGTGAGTTAGGGTTTGGGGAGTATTATAAATACTAATGATGAGGGGTCCTTGCAGTTACTATTCTCTTTTCTCTTTTCTCCACAAGAAAAGGAGCTGTGGGAGAGTCTAGGAGACTGTAGAAGATCCCCATTGCGGTTATCCAAGATGATTCGAGGATTCGCAACCTTTGTTTGATAGATCGCTATTGTTCATGGGTGTATTCTTATTTATTCTTCATTAACATACGTGGGTGCCAGGTACGCCTTATTTTCCTGTTCTTTTTATTCAATCGTGTTCTAGATCTTTGTATGGGGATGGATTCGGGTTTGACAAAACCCAATGTTGATCAAACAAGTGGTATCAGAGTCATCTATTCAGGCCTAGAATCGATTGATTGCCTGTTTAAGAACATGAATCGATTTTTCAACAATGAAAAATGGATTTTTGATCGGATTTACGACGAAACTGTACGATTTTGGCCGTTGCCAGATTTTTTCACTAGAGAAAATAAAAAATTTTTATATGGGTGCGTAGGGCTCGTCGAGGCGATCACGACGATGTGTGGATCATCACTGTCGGTGGTTGGACGCGCAGGCCAAAGCGACGAATGAGATCTACTCGCCAATGATGTTAAAAAAAAAAAGGTAGCGATAATGATGTCATCATGATGGCGTAGGGCTGACATCACGATGACATCAGCGGATGCTTGTAGGTCACTTTTGACCCGGGCAGAGCTGGCCCGACCCGGTCAAAGATTCCCTGACCCGGGCAACGATGACCCTACCTGAGACCTGAGTTTCGACCCCATTTTTTTGACCCAATGGTCGATGGTTCGGTTCAGGTGAATCGGATCGGTTCTATTCATTTGCTCCGATTCGGTTCGATCTTAAAACAAAAAAATAATAAAAAAAGGAGAAAAATGATCAGAAAACTTCAAATGAACTGTGTGGGTTCGTTTGGATGAATTTTGAGGTACGATTTTTTCTGGTGTGCCTGTTTTTTCGTGCTTTCGTTTTGATATGCAATTCGGCATATCTTGAATAAACAAAGAGCATGGTTTTAGCGGTTTTTTCATTTCAATAATCTTGCATGCATGGTATAATGGACGTGGCGCATCCGATTGAGCTCCGATTTGGACCGATGTGTCCGATTTTCAAAAATATATTTTGGGTATCCTATTTGAATAATTTTGTTGAACTTATGACTTATGTATGGGACCCGTTAATGATGATTATGTCACCTTCGAGTGGCAAATGGGGCGAATGGACCATCGAATTAGGCTCCGGTTGGTCTTGTTTCGTTCGTAATTTCAAGACCTACCTACTAGTACCTAGTTTTGGGACGTTTAATACTTCCAGGAACTTTTTTGGATGATTATGATACTTTGAGCATATTTGGACTATTTTGGGTTGACCACTGCCACTTGGACGATGAATGTGCATGTCACAACACATTATGGACGTTTAATGTGTTTACTTCCACTTACATTGCAACATATCAGGTTGAGGAATTATGAGAGGATAAAATGGTGATCCACCAAAGTGTCCCATTGAATCCTTTTATGGTTCTGTCAAGGCAGCGGAATAGGTAACATTAGCCCAAAGGCGGTGTTGCCAAAGACTGACTAGGTGATATGCACATAGATTAGAAGGGATAGTAGTCTAAGGGTTCCAGATGCCCAAAGGTGCTGGGACTTCTGAAAACTACTGATCTTTTCACGGAAAGGTAATGTGTCTATCCAAAGATAGTAATACTTAAAGAATTTGGGATGCGTGGCCGAGGGGTTTTCTTACAGCCCAGAGGTGGAGGAAAATTTTTGAAAGTCATCGACATCTCGTGGTATTTGCAGTGCGATAAATTATTATAATTGAGATGCATAACTTGGGAGTTTTTTCTATCACCCAAAAGTGAAGGGGGATTTTTGAAAGTTGTTGCTATCTCGCGGTACTTGCGGTGCGACAGAGATGTGTACATTTGACCCGAAAGGGCAAGACTGTAATATTGTAACGAAGTATTGTTGATTGATATTTATCATCTAGATTGCATACATATATGTATCTGGTGTGTTGTTGATGATAAAAGTATAGAACCACTGATTTTATGGTAATATGTTGATACATGCTTGAATGATGAATGGATACGCGATGGTGAAAGAATATGTTGATTATGTTGTACGATATAGAAACCTTTGATATTATGATGTTGTGTTTCTATATGTTGATGGAAAAGTTATGTTATTGACAAATGATAACTTATTATGGTAGATGAAATAATAAATGAATGATTATGGTAACTGACGGTTAACCAACGTGTATAATGAACCATGAACAAAATAATCCGTCAATAAGAATTAAAACGATGAAAGATCTGTTAAAATCAATTTGTGAACCTATGGTGTATAACAGGCCATGAGCCAATTGACGAAAGCCACTTCGGCGGTATGGATTGAAAGTATATCAATAGTATGAAATGATGAAACCAAACAATGAAATAAAATAAGAAATAATGAAGAGGAATGAATGAGTGAATAAAATCATGAAGAACATATTAAAGAAATATTGATGCACTTAACAAACTACGATTATATCCTTGATGGAGTTGATATTTATTTGTGAACAAGAAAAGAAAGAAGAACATTGAGAGTGTTGACTTAACAGAAAAACAAAAGAAGTAATCAGTTCGAGTAGTTTGATAGTTTTATTTACTTTATGCAGAATTTATGGTTTGAATCTTTATTTTCAAACTTGGTTGATTCATTTTGTTCGATTCTCTTGATCAGTGGGAGTACTTCTTTACATGATGATCTATTTGTGGATTGAGAAGTTCTTATTTTGATTGATATATCTGTTGAGTGGGAGAACTTAAAGGATATCTGTTTCGTTTTCATTATAACGCTTCTGCTTGATGTGATGAATAGCACTTGCATGCATGCATATGTCATTTGATGTGTTGAAGGCCATTTTGGTCTAAGGATGTTCGATTGGCGACGAGCCAAGTCGTTCGGCTATTTCTAGCCATGGATGTTCAATTGGTGATAAACCAAGTCGTTCGATTACCTGTGAATATGACGATGTTCAAAGATAATCTATGAGTCGTACGATGCTCATGATATGTTCAAGGACCCACAAGAAATGATGACGATATTTATGTGATCACAGACGTGTACAACATTCCTTGTACACAATTATCTCAAGGCAGTTCATATTAGTAAATAAATCTTTGTTTGTAGTTGACAGAAAGTGATATGCCGTATGATGAGGTGTATTTTCTGCTGTTGCTCGACATCGATATATTTGCTAATTGGATCAAGGTTTAGTAGCATTATTGTTGTATTGAGATTCCATGGCCACATCTGATAATGATGACCTTATAATTAATCTAGCCCAAGTGGGAGATTGTTAGGAATTTTCTAAATGTGACGTGTGGGCTTAATTAATTATCGGGTCGAACATTGATGGGGATCAAGAGATACAAGGGCTGACGTGGCTTGCAACTATTTTATTGAGATGGACCGGACTAGCCTGGCCCATTGTGGAAGTGGGTTGGGGTTTGAGGAGTATTATAAATATTAATGATGAGGGGTCCCTACAGTCACTATTCTCTTTTATCTTTTCTCCACAAGAAAGGGAGCTGTGGGAGAGTCTAGGAGATTGTAGAAGATCCCCATCGCGGTTATCCAAGATTATTCAAGGATTTGCAACCTTTGTTTGACAGATCGCTATTATTCGTGGGTGTATTCTTATTTATTCTTCATCAACATACATGGGTGCCAGGTACGCCTTATTTTCCTGTTCTTTTTATTCAATCGTGTTCTAGATCTTTGTATGGGGATGGATTCAGGTTTGACAAAACCCAATGTTGATCTAACAGATAGTAGAGGTGTCAACGTGATGTATAGCCAAACCTGCTGCGCTACCCACACAGATCTGATCATAACCAGAATAGGGAGAGCTTTGTTGAAGGTTGTTCATGTCCACAGTGAAGTAATGGGTAGCACCCGAATTGGGGTACCAAACTTGATCTAATGCAGTCGGTGGAGCAGCCAACATGGCTGATGGAGGTGCATGATTTTGCTGAGCGATGGGCTAAAAATTGGGATTATACCGATTATAGCATGTGAGCATAGTATGATTGGTGTGAGAACAAATATGATAGAACGGACCACGAGGGATAGCAATTGGTTGATAAGAGGAGTGGTGGGCACACCCACGACCATGGCGGCATCCATGATCACAATGGCCAGAAGAGGATTAGTTGTTGTGGTTGGTGTTGGAGTAACGATAACCTGAGGAGTTCGGGGATGAGGAGCACTTGGAGGAGACATTGGCTTCAATAGTTGGTAAGTCGAGAGGAGACTATTGTTCCTTGAAAATTTCTTGGTTGAGCAACAATCCAGGGAAGTGATCGAGGGAAATAGGGTCAAACTGTGGATCAAACCGAGATGTGATTGTGGTTGCAAATAACTCATACTTAGCACCAAGACCGTGAAGGATGCTGACTGAAATAGGATTAGCTAATGCAGTAAGATGATTTGTGAAGTCCTTAACCTTCTGGAGATATTCGGTCATAGAGAGAGGACCCTTCTTCAATTGCAGAAGTTTATACTTGAGTTGTATTATCCGAGCTTGGGATTGGATCATAGAGAAAGGACCTTTTTTTATTTTTTGCAAATGACTCATACTTAGCCTCTTCCTCAGTTCAAGAGCACTTGTTTTTTTTTTTTACTAAAAGATCGTGTATATTAAGAACATTGCCATCAGAGGACAAGAAAAACTGCAAACTATAAAAAATTAAGAAAAGGAGACCCGAAAACCTGATCTACATTGTGCATCGATCAACAAATGCTCTTGAACTGAGGGGGGCAAGGCTACCATCAGAGATGAATCTTATAATCTGGCTAATGATCTAGCTAGCTAGGAAGTCAGCTACATGATTAGTTTCTCTAAAGTAGTGTGGAATCTTCCATTCAATTGAAGCAAGGAAAGACTAGAGAGCAGACCTGTCACACCCCAATTTCTTGACCATGGGAAATATAACGGGAATACCCCTGTATCCCAAATCATTCAACAGGATCGACATTCTTTGCTATGTCATGTACACTACCCGACTTCTCATTCAATGAATAAGAAGAAATCAGAGTTATGGCGGAAGAATATATACATAATGATCACAATTAATTACGAGTTCTATGTGATATCTTATAGGTAAATTAAACAGTTTAACTCAAATGTCTCAAGTCACAGTTATAACACCAGTACTAAAATCATATAATAGTATGAGAAGAAAAGTCAAGTAACAATGTCATTATTACATTCATTCTCGAATCCACAAGTACGAGGTATCCAAATCAAGTTCGAGCCCCAGGCTCAAACTAATAACACTCATGGGTGCACCTGTTGCAAAGATAATCCGATGTTAGCTCCGACTCGGCGAGAGTCCTAACCCAAAGTCCTCGCCAAGGGTAACGTCGAATCTCCTCCAAACCCGAGGATGAGCTTACAAAGCCCAGAGCGATCAAACCAAATGTAATACATTAAATAGATACATCATCAATGCATGCTAAGTATGCTCATCACACATGATGCATGAATGTTCTTATTAGATACCTTTTCCCTAACAATGAGACTCTAAGTCGGAAAGGAAAGGAGGATCATCGGCCAACGGTACCATAAACGGATGGCAAATAACGGTGCCATAAACGGATGACAATAACGGTGTCATAAACGGATGACAATAACGGTGCCATAAACGGATGACAAATAACGATGTCATAACGGATGGTATTCCGACCATGTCAACCCGATGTTACCTAGGAAACCCGTGAGACCGGACTCACTCACCGAGTTGTTCTCGAGCTCCCAATACAAACCCCGTCCTGGCGTCACCGAAGTACGGCGATGACTTCACGGTGGGCTACCCCAAAATACGGTCGGGACCCATGGGTTTGCCCGACACCTACACCCCTGTCGGAAGGGTCGTAGTACTGGGTTCATCCCCTCCTAGCTAACTAACAACCATAGAATGTAATGATAATGATTACAATTCTACACATTACGATTGTACTCTGAAGATTGAGTCCGTAGTGCCTAATTCGAAGGTCACTACCTTCTCATTTTCCGACTTACACCCACACCAAAGTAGCAATACGACGGGTGTGATACCGAGATAACGGTCGGCCGTTCACACCCGAATCAATTTCACAATCCATCATAATAAAGAATTATAAATAAAACATCTTATAATCTACACCCCCCCATAATAGCATGATCAATATATAAAGTCCATCACTATTCACACATGAATAAACCTGCCCCCATTCATTGCACATAACATAGGAGAGATAGTCATGCTCATGATACATAATTAATTCAACATGCACAACTAACTGGATGCCTAATGAGAAACACTCCATAAAATAGTTCAAGTGTTCAATCCACTCACATCGTTGAAGCATAGGTAATCTTATCTTCCGTGTAGTGTATGGTCTTCCCGTATGCGTACGCTAGCCTAGAATGTCATCATACAAGTATGCAGTAGGTGAGGGAGTGTCAGTGTCCAAGGTCCGGAGTCAAAAACTCCAATTCAGTACCAATTTGGCCTAGGCGGATCATGCACCTAGCGGACTGTGCAGGTAATGTGGCCTTTAAATAAAACAGATGGGCTGTGCTCAATTTTACCTTGGCAGACGATGGCATCTTCCGCCAGAGCCCGAAAGTGCAGGAAATGGCTTGGATTGATTCCAAACCTTGGTTAATGGCCATGGGTTCGGTTGGAACCTATGGGGTAATGTATTAGGCCTCCAAATGAGCCATTAAACATGTACATTGGATCCTAATTAGGTCCCATGGCATGGATTGTAGGTTCAATGCTCAAAACTTCAAAATGAAGGTCTATAAAAGGGGTTTCATGGCATCTCAACCAAAGACAAGGGAATGGGGTGTTCAAGGGTTCCAAATGTTGCTCTAGGCATCCAATTAGGTGAATAAACTAATTAG
Organism: Telopea speciosissima; assembly: GCF_018873765.1. Lineage (NCBI taxonomy): Eukaryota > Viridiplantae > Streptophyta > Magnoliopsida > Proteales > Proteaceae > Telopea > Telopea speciosissima. The sequence continues at coordinate 45,114,493 of NC_057921.1, forward strand.
AAACAGAAGCCCTATGGTTTGGTAGGGGATTGAATGGATTCCAACATCAAGAATCCTCAAAATTGGAGGTTCTTCAAAAGGGTTTCATGGCAATTAAGCCATGGGGCTGAGGATGGGTGATTCTAGGTCAATAGTTGATGTCTTTAACATCAAATAGAAGGGATAAATCATTTAGAGCAAGAAGCCCCATGATCTGAACTAGTATTGATCATTAATTCATCTAAACCTAAGAGGAATCAATAGAAATAGAGAGGGAAAGAGTTGCTTACAATGGGGAATCAATGGGACAGCAGAGGTGAGGTGTTCTTGAGCTTGGAGTGGCTTAATCTCCTTCTCCTCCATGAGCTCCAAGGTTAGACTGGGCTCCAATGGTGCTGGAAAGAAGGTGAAGCTCACAAATGGTCCAAAGATGGATTTGGGACAGCAAGGGAGTGATCTTCTTCCTTCTTCTTTCTTCTTCCTCCTTCTTCTTCCTCCCTCTCTCTTTCCTTCTTGCTTCCCACGTTCTCTCTCTTCTGTCAGGTGTTGGAGGTAGGAGAAATGAGAGGGGGCTGTGGTTTCCATCTATTTTGATAAGGATCCAAAGGTGTGTTTGGTTGGGGGTTGATTTGGGGCTTGAAATGGGTTTCAAACACAATAGAATCCAAATAGGTCTTAGGTCTATGGTCTTAGGGTTTAGTTAGGTCATATGGACCACAAATAGTCTAAAATAACCAAGGGTTAAGCCCTGGGTCAAAGCAAGATGAAACTAGACCGAAATAACATCATTTTCGTACTTGGCGGATGATGCAGTGGGGGACTGCGTACATCGTCCGCCAGTTTCCCAGGCATGAGCCATCGGGTCAAAATACAGCAGACCTCCGCCCACTCTTTTGGCCATAACTTGATCGATACATAAAGAAATGATGCGATTCGAAATGTGTTGTAAACTAAACTTAGAGGGCTACATTTTTCATGAAGAAACCATTGATCAAATCAGAATGGAAGGACCTCAAAATTGGGTTCAAAGATGGTTGTAGTGCGTTGACAGCAAAACAGAATTTGAATTGACTCCGATGATCTTGCCTACTTCGAGGATGTTAGGGTAACGGTTTAAAAGGGGTTCTAATTGAGGTTGTTATACATGCAGGGAGGACATGAAAGAGTATCAATAATACACATAGAAGCCAAGCTTGCCTAGTCAAGGTCTTCCTTCGAGACTTCGAAGGGCTGTATAAGCTACGCAACAACACATACACAAGTATTATTAGTATGAGTTGGGTCACGGGTGTAACAAGACCACCTTTGCCAAGCAAACCAAAAGATCTTATCCCGGCAAACCAGGATCAAAACAGCTGCTGAGTCACATACAATCCATAAATTTCTAATACCAATTAGAACGAGTAATTAGTTGAATGGTTAAGCTTTCCACACCCACTTAGGACGTTGAGCGTGTGATGTATATATTAAGTTAGTGATAAGGTTGAACTCTAAGTTACAACATTTGTTGAGGATACGGAACTTGACTTGGTCGCTAGCTTATCCTCATCATGAGACTTGGAGGATGGTGTAGTTGTAATACCGTTAATATGATGAGTTTAATTTAAGTACAAAATTATAGGTTTGATATGATGTTCCCTTCCTAATTGTCAAATCACAGATGCCTCAAATAGAAATATTTTATTTTCTCCAAAAAAAAAATAAAAATACAAAATTGTCCCTCACAGAGGAGCGGATTCAGATCCTCTACTGCGCCCTGTCCGGAAAAGTGCCCGGGCAGGGGTAAGGTGGTCATTTCTTGCCTTATTGTGTCCTGACAGTAGGATCCTATCGGACAACTTGGCAGTAGAGAATCCAATGGCCAGAAGAGCGCAGCCCCTCATGGAGTTCAAAATAGAAAATTCCAAAGTTTCTAACACCAAAAGTCCAATGGCCGGTCATCTCACCATTATCAGTCCGGTGCAATTGCAGCCCTAAACTGTTCCATCTTGTTTATCCCTAATCCCTATAAGTTCAGCTATTTCCATTCTATTATCTCTTGTGAATTTTGTATTTATTTGGAGATCGTGACTGAAGTCACTGAAAAAAACAGAATCAACACTTTCGTCTCAGAAGCTATATATTGACCCACACCGGAATTTTCAAACTCCAAAATGGTGAATGGTGAGGTGAAAAATGGACGGATCTGTAGAAGATATTCTCTACAATATCCTTATACAAGAGAGTTTGATTTCCTGTCGGCATGGCATGTGGCATGTAACATTTGGCAGTTATCTTCATCTCTCCATTAATTTCAGAGAACTAGAAGAAAAGTCATAGACTATCCAAAGAAGAAAAATCTAACTTTGAAAGCCTCTCATGCCATGATTTTCGGAGATGAGGAAGAAAAATCTAACTGGCTTAGCAAAGAGGCTACGTATCTTAAGACTATAAATACCCACCATGAGGGTAGTGAGAAGAGTAACCAGTACCCCATTCCGACACAAGCAGCAGCAATGGATACCTACAGAGCACACAACCCACTTCTCTTCGTCCTCTTCTTCACCCTTGTCTCAGGTTTGTTCAAGTGGTTTCCTAGCTTTATTTTCATCTTCTCTCTCTTTTAACTTTCTTGCATGGTATATGATAAAAGCAGAGATTAAGGGTTTGTTTGGTGAGTATGAAATACAATTTGGATGGATCCTCTACTACCCACTGCCTGGAGCGCCCCTGCCCGGGTGGGATAGGGTGGTCATTGTGCCACTGTCTGTGTCGGATTAGCAAACAATCGCTTGGTCGGTTGGTCGGTGTCGTGTCAATTGAGTGCATCGCCCCAAGAGGTCTTTCTCTTGTAGGTGGTAGCTGAAGTCTCATTGGGCAAACATATAGGACAGACCATAAAAAAAAAAATGTTAGCGATTGATAGTGAAACACATCTCAATATCTCACCGTGGACATAGGCAATCTTATTGAACCACGTAGATCCTTGTGTTTGATCGTGTGATTATTGTTAGCGATTTCCATTCTTTCTGCATCAGTATAGGTTTCGTTTTCAACAAAATGCATGGTTAACATATTTATCTCTTTGCAGGCGGTTTGTCACTTACCTTCAATTTCAAAAACAGCTGTAGTTACACAGTATGGCCAGGAACATTAACAGGAGATAACAAGGCCCAACTCTCTTCAACTGGTTTCGAGTTGGCCTCTGGAGCTACAAGTTCCGTAGATTTCACGGCTGGTTGGTCAGGCAGGATCTGGGGTCGAACATATTGTTCATCTACGAGTGGATTTAAATGTGAAACCGCAGACTGTGGGTCCAGTCAAGTTTCATGCAATGGTGCAGGAGCAAATCCACCGGCCAGCTTGGTGGAATTCACTATTGGAAGTAGCAGTACAGAGAAGGACTTCTACGACATCAGCCTTGTCGACGGATTTAACTTGCCAGTCTCGGTGGCTCCACAAGGTGGAACCGGTGATTGCCAAACGGTGGGATGTTCAGGTAATGTGAACTCGGTTTGTCCGTCGGAGTTGAGTGTGACGGGGTCTGATGGAACCACAATCGCTTGCAAAAGTGCGTGTGCTGTGTTCGGGACTGACGAGTATTGTTGCACTGGTGCTTATAATACGGCTGAGACTTGTCCACCCACGAGCTACTCCAAAATCTTCAAGGAACAGTGTCCTGATGCCTACAGCTACGCATATGATGATGAGACAAGCACCTTTACTTGCGCTGGTGCTAATTACCTCATCACTTTCTGCCCTTAGAAGTAATCATTTCATCAGCTAGCTTGGAATTCATTCCAGAAAATAAATGCATGGCCGGCATAGGATAGCATATGATAGAACCAAGCAGAGCATTAAGAATAAGAGAGAGAAATTTGAACTTGGGCCTTGGGGTATGTACTTTATACTTACCTACAATTCTCTCCATTAGATTGTAAGTTTCCATTTTAATAAATAAATAAATAAATGAAGTTATTGCCTGTTTTATACATTATATGGTGTGATTTCTATTTTAGTTTCCTGCATGGGGTGATTTTCATTTCATAAATTGTTTGATTTAATTTTTGCACATTATTTCAGTGATATAGATATCAAATTTCATTGAAATTCTAAAATAGGTGAAAAAGTCTATCAATTTCGAAATTAAAATTGCTTTCACCATTACTCTTTTAATGAGCACATGGTTAATTTGATGAGCAAAGCAGTAATTTTATGTTAAAAATAGAACACTGTTCTTTTCCTTGATGGTCTCACCACCACCGTTGTTCAAAGAAATATCGAGAATCTATTCTCAGGAAAAAATGAACTACCAAATGGATTTTTTATTCTTGAAATATTTAAAATTGATGCAACCTAACAATTTTAATTTCTTGACCAAAAATCTATTTATTGATTATTTCATAAAAATAAATCCAAAATTTGAAATAGAAATCATACTAAATCAAACCTATCTTCCCTTTCATTATGAAAACCTTCCATCTTTATTTGTTTTTTGGAAGAGTGTTTCCCATCCGGGAGCATATGCTATGCCGATAGGAAACACCCTCTCACAATCCCCTTTGGTATTATTTTTTCCTCTGCGGACAAGGAAACACCCACTCACAACCCCCTTTTGGTATAATTTTTCCCTATCTTCTTCTTCTTCTTTTATATTTTTCATGTCTTTGTGACATGTGACAGTTTCTTTCGGGGAGACTAGCTATAATGTTTTTTTTCTTTTTTTTTTGTGTGTGTAAATACTATGGTTGTAAAGGTTACTATCATAGAAAATTGTAAAATGTATATTTACAATCTCGTGAGAAGAGGCTTATGTACCAAAATATGTAGTAGAGTAACGGAATGATTATATGGATCGTGATCCTTTGCTGTCAGGCAGTCGTGTGGCCAGCATGCAACCGTCGTGCGGCCTCACACGGGCAGGGGCGAAATGACTGCCCCACCCAATATCCGAGCACCCTATCCGGGTGAGGTCCACGCCTTGCCTGTGTGAGATCGCACATCGACCGCATGGCTACCCGACAGCAAAGGATCCCAATTGATGATTATAACAATACATTATGGGTACATAAACTTATATGGCTCCTTTTGGTGGCTGATGTGTTATGAGTGATAGAGTGAATATAACAATTCATTATGGGATTATAATGAATGGAAATCACAAAGTAACACGTTTCTATATATATGAGCTAAAACAAAACGCGCGATGGCTTTTCATTCATTGACTGTCTCACAAATCTATTTCCTCAATCCCTTTCTCTGTATTATCAAACACATCAGATGACCTTTACCGTTAATCTCTATTGTCTTAGGAAGACTCTTGACTTATATCTGCTCTAATAAATGACCAAAACGCGGTGGTCCAAATTTATGATTAGCCACACATTTGGATCGTCTCTACACCTTTTTGGAAATTTTCTCTATGAAGACTTTTATATCATGGAAAGAAAAAGAAGTTAACAATAAGTCAAGAGTCTTCTTCTGCATGGCTGTGATGATATGAATGCAGCTCCACCCCCACCACAAACTCCTCCTCCACCTACATCTCCAACACCACTACCATCACTACCACCACCCCAACTACCTCCTCCATTTCCGTTAACTCTGTCAAACTTGATTATCCAAAATGGATTGTATTGATCTGATTTACTCTCCACAATTGTGGGATTTCCTAATTCTACTTCTATCAATATGGAATGTACAATAATAATGATATACAAGATATACACAAGAAAAGAATGAATAGGCGGAAAGATAATGTGATAAGATTCCTCCTCAAGTTGGAGCGTGGAGGTTACGAATGCCCAACTTGGAAAACAAGAACTGAAATTGCTCATGACCAAGGGCTTTAGTGAATAAATTAGCTAGCTGATTACGCGAGGCAATCTTGCGTGGAAGAATGTGTTGCGTGTGAAAACCTCCGGTGCTTGGTTCGCCCGTGGATGAACCTGCAAAAACCAAGCAATGAGCGCAAGAGGGCCGGTGTGGCTCCGGCCTAGGACTCTCCGATGCTCAAGTCGGTCTCCAACGTACAGAATCGTAGCTAGTAGAAAGCAAGATGCCGAATAGTGCTCCATACCCAGGTATTTATAGGGTAAGGAGGAGATGAGACGGTTGGAAGAGTCCTAGTATGGTAGGAGTCCTTCTTTGGAAGGTTCTCTCGCGTGAGCGGAGTGGAGAGTTATTTTGGGTCGGACTCTTATTAAGGTAAGAGTCCATGTGTGGTGCGATTCCGTGTCGCTCCGGGATCGTGGCTCGATCCTTATCCCGTGATTCTCGGGATGTGTTGACGTGGCCGGAGATCCCGGTGGGGGCTATGAGAGCTTCAATGGAGGAGGGCTCGGCCTACGAGGTCGGCCCATGGGGTCGGCAATGGAGGTCGAGCTCGGGAGGTTGGTCTCGGCCATGAGCTCGGCTAGGTGTCTATGGCTGACCCGTATAATCTCGGCCTCGACCCCACCGGCTAGCTCGCTCAAAACAGGCTTTGTCGGGTGACTTATTGGAAATGGGTCGGCCCAATTTCTGCTCGGCCCAACTTCGGTTCTCGGGCTGAGGTCGGGTCGGCCACGTGGTAGCCTCGATAGGTGGGGTGTTTTATGCCTCATCACAGGCCCCCACTCATCGGTGTCGGCTGGCGTTGATGAGTGAAGTTTCTCGGGCGCTTTTACGGAAGATTCTTGCGGTTGGGCGAGATTATTTATTGCTGCGGATTTGGCGTTGCCGATCGACGGTTGGGTGTCCGTGCCACATCAGCAGAGTCATTATGGCGGGCTCGGGAATTGGCGTCCTTTGATGCGGGCCGTTGGATCATGTTGATCTACGGTCGGCCGTTGGATCGATAAAACCCAAGGATTATAAATAGGCGACTCCTAACTATTCATTCTTCTTGCTCTAAGTTATTGACTTCTGGCAAGTTTGGAACCGTCAACTCGGTAGATCTCGTCGTTTGCTTGCTCGTGATCGACTCGGCCGAAGCCGTTCGTGATCGACTCGGCCGTCGTTTCGCTCCCGCTCAGCTCTTCTTCAACCAGAAGTCTTCTCCGCGAGTATGTCGGTTGGTAGTAGTCCTATGGGCGAATCTGCTCGCCAGGCGGCAGAGGCGCGAGTCCGAGCCAGAACTCCCCGTCCGCTCTCCCACCATAGACTGTTGGGCTCGACCTCGACGAGCCCGATGTAGTGGAGCTCGTCGAGCCGAGGTGGTCGAGCCCCGTTACCCATGGAGTTAGACCACGGCCCAATCTACACCGCAGCCCGGCCGAGAACTCCGGGTCGTCCTCATCCGATGAGGAATCAAGTGAGGAGATTCGTCGAGATGGGGTTGGCTCGGTAAGCTCGTCTACCGATGCCCCGAGCCCGAGGAAGGCAGTGTCGATACCGTTCCGAGCACGATCACGGAGGCCGACCTCGACTATCCGAGGACGACCACGCCATCCCCGAGGACATTCAGCTCCGAGTTCCTAACCCCGGGAGATAGCCCGCTTCATTAGGCCCGCGAGGTGGCTCATGACGAGACACCCTTCAAGTATGCGTTCGAGGCTCCCGTTCTCGGCTGGTGGACCAGATCTTGGACCACTTCCATTTGTCTCCTGGTCATGGTGCCGAACTCTTGGCTGGCCGTGTACGGCTTCTACGCTTTGTTTGCGAGATGGGCCGAGGTGCGAGCGTGGCGCTTTTCTCTCGGCTCTTCTTCTGAAGAAGTCTCCCGAGAAGGGGTGGTATTACTTCGCGCCGATCGGGAAGAGTGCGGCTCTAGCGGCCACAAATTCTACGGTCGGCACGCCGACCTTCAACAAGTATTGGAAGCCAGTTTTTCTTTGCTTCTATTCCCAACAGCCCTCTCCGAACCGAGTGGAAGGAGATGAACCTGAACTATGTAAATAGGGTACTACCCCCGACCGAGAACGAGATGACCTCGCTCGACCGATCCCCAGCGTCCGCCCTTGATGTCCTCCGGCTTCGGGACGAGGGGTTTCTTGAGAGTTGGCATATGACCCCTGGTAGGAACCCTTGCCGAGCTTGTCTCTCGTTGTCCGAGCCGACCCCTTTACTTAGTTTTCTTTTCTTTTTCGACTCATTTTTTATGTTTTCGGTTTCTCTTGCAGTGGTCGGTCACATTCCTCCAATGGACACGGCTCGGCTAAGGGCCAGACCATCGCATGAGATAGGAAAAAGAAAAATGCCGAGAAGAAACCCCGGGAGAGTCCTCCAAGGCCTCCAAGGGCAAGGCCGTGATGCCGGGACCGTCGGACGCCGTGGTCGGTCCGGAGGCCGAGAAGAACACGGGTCCAGCCGGGTCTCCGAGGAAAGGGAAAGGCCGAAAAGGCGAGAGGAGCCCGCCGAGAGATATCAAGCGTCAAAAGCTCTCGGTAAACCTGACGAGTGGCGGCCTTCCGCCCGTGGCCTCTCCCACCAACATCTCCCGATACATCACGGGAGGGCTTTGGCCAATAATGTCCCCGTGAGGCCGACTGGCGCCTCTTTCGGGGACTCGGCCTGGCGTCGGCCGCTCACGCCAAGGAATGGCTTGATGCCGATCGGCTTCGGCCGACAAGGAGAAGCTCGAGGCACTGTCGACCCGAGCTCCTCTCCACCCTATTCCAAGATTTTAACATGGTAAGTTTTCTTGTCGGCCGTAATTAGATATGATCCGGGTAATTTGTCTTAAATTTTGTTCTCATGCTTTTTGTAGGGGTTCGCCAAGCGTGGAGACCATGCTCGCTTCGACCGACTCTCGACCGAGAACTATTCTTTTGGACGTCCAGGCAAGAAGGCTTATCAGATGCCCAGGATGCCGTTGAGGCGTCGGGAGACCCAAGAGAAGCTCACCGCTGCGAGGCCGAAGTGGAGAGCTCTCGGCCGAGGTGGCTAGGCGGAGAGAGATGGTCCGGGCTCGTGCAGCTCGGCTCGCCGAGGTGAAGGAGAAGGCCAAGGAAGATCTCGGCCACGGCTCGGCGCGGCGATCGGCGACTATCTCCAATCGGAGGAGTACGCCGATATCGCCATGAGATCGGGAAGCCTCCCTTCGCCGAGGGTTTTGAGGCAGCCGAGCTGAACTTTTGGCCGAGATCAGGCGGCGTACCCGGATCTCAATCTCTCCCGTTTTGATGATGATGCGACTACCTTCGCAGGGGAGATGGGAGATGAGGAGGGAGCCGAGGTCACCCAAGCTCGCCCCTTGAGGCACCTACTCGCCCGACGTCCTCCTGGGAGCTGGACCCCAAGACCCCGCCGAGCCCGATGCACGTGGACACTTCCGAGGTCGCCTCCAAGTCCCACGCCGAGGAGACGGAGATGTAAAAATATATATTTTTTTTGTGGGGCCAACGCCCAATTTTGTAACCGTCTTGTCGATCGTCGCTTACAATGAATAAAATAACTTATTTTTGCCGGAATTTGTCTAAGTATTTGAACTCGGCGCCCTCGGTATTCTTTTCCTTGCGTATTCTGTTTTGTTTGTGGCCAAGTGCCGAGTCGTTTCACTAGCCGTGCTTAGGAACTCGTCTCTTTTATCCATGCCTCATGTGGTCGGCGGTTTCGGTCATACAACGCCCGAGGTCAATGTGATCCTCGCTTTGGTTGGTTAACTCGCCTTTGCCTTTGGTCCGATTGGAGAGGCTATCATATAAGCGGACTCGTGGCCGAGTATCCTTCCTGGCCGAGCCTAATGCCTTAGCTTAGTTTTGTACTTTGTTAGGTTCGGCCAAACAGGGGATGTCGGCCCTTGAGAGGTCGGCCAGGTCAATGAGGACCAGTCTTACGACTCGGCTACCGACCTACAAGGGTCAGGCTTTGAGGTTGGCCTGGCCTATGAGGACCGGTCTTACGACTTGGCGTTGACCTATGATGGTCGATCATTGATGTCGGCCTGGTCTTTGAGGACCGGTCTTATGACTTAGGCTGCCGACCTATGAGGGTAGGTCTTTGAGGTCGGCCAGGTCTATGAGGACCGGTCTTACGACTTGGCTGCCGACCTACGAGGGTCGATCATTGATGTCGGCCTGGTCTATGAGGACCGGTCTTATGACTTGGCTGCCGACCTATGAGGGTCGGTCTTTGATGTCGGCCAGGTCTATGAGGACCGGTCTTACGACTTGGCTGCCGACCTATGAGGGTCGGTCTTTGAGGTCGGCCAGGTCTATGAGGACCGGTCTTACGACTTGGCTGCCGACCTACGAGGGTCGATCATTGATGTCGGCCTGGTCTATGAGGACCGGTCTTACGACTTCAACTTGGGAGCTTGCCAATACGTTAAGTGTTGGAGAAAAAGACTTTATTGAATCAAATGTCGAAAGCGAAGCCGAATACAAGCATGCTCAATTATTGAAAAAACTTCTTCAAATTTTCCGAGTTCCAAGGTCTCGGTACCTTCTTGCCCCTCGGAGTCTGCAGCGATACGTGCGGGCGAATTTGCTTGGAGACTATGTACGGGCCTTCCCAATTTGGTGCTAATTTTCCTTGTTGCTTGGTGGGATGCGCTGAGTTTTTCCGAGAACAAGGTCCCTTGACGGAAATGCCGCTCTTTGACTCTTGAATCATAGTAGCTTGCCGTCTCTGTTTGTACGCCGCGTTCGGAGTAGGGCATTTTCTCGGACTTCATCGAGGAAGTCAAGATTTGCTCTCAGCCCATCTTCATAGGTCTTCTCATCGAGTTGAGCACTCGCACGATGAGGCCATAACTTCAACCGGTGCGAGGGCTTCGGTCCCATAAGCGAGGCGAAATGGACTCTCCCGGTTGGAGTTCTTACGATCGTCCGATATGCCCATAGGACGCTTGGGAGTTCTTCCACCCATCTCCCCTTGGCCTCATCCAACCTTCTCTTAATGCCGGCGAGTAATGTTCGGTTGGACACTTCTACTTGTCCATTTGCTTGCGGATGAGCTACCGATATGGGTCGGAAGTCAATGTGGAAGTGCTCGCAGAACTCTCGGAAGGCCGGGTTATTGAATTGCGCGCCATTATTAGTGATGAGAACTTTCGGTAGCCCAAACCGGTAGATGACCTTATCTCGGAAAAATTTCTCCATGTTCTTCTCAGTGATGGTGGCAAGGGGCTCGGCCTCGACCCACTTGGTGAAGTAATCGATCGCTACTACTACGTATTTTTCGTTTCCCGATGCCGGGGTGAAATCTCGAGAATGTCCATTCCCCACATAGCGAATGGGATTGGGCTCGGCATTGAGGTTAACTTTGTTACTGGTCGGCTTGGGATTGGCGCGAACAGTTGGCACTTCTCACACGTCTTCACGTATCTCATGGCCTCTTCTTGCATTCTTGGCCAATAGAATCCTTGCCGAAGTATCTTGTATGCAAGAGCTCGGCCGCCCAAGAAATCAGCCGTCCCGAAACGTCGAGTTTTTGCAATATCTTCTTGAGTGGCTGGTCGGTCAGTACCGCGATCGGATGAGCTTGGAAGTACGGCCTTAGTTTCCTTGCAGCCATGACTAGAGCGAATGCTACCTTCTCGAACCCGGAATACCTTGTCTCGGCATCAACAAGAACGTGGCTGATATAGTATATCGGCCTTTGAGTTCGACTCTCTTCTCGATCAACACCGCACCGACCACTACGGGAGTGGCGGCTAAGTAGATTTGAAGCTCCTCTTTTGGTTCAGTCGGTGAGAAGAGGCGGGTTCTCCAAATATTTCTTCAGCTCTTCAAAAGCTTCCTGGCATTCGGACGACCGGATAAAGTCTTTTGGGTTCGGATATTCTTTAGGGCCTTAAAGAACGGTAGGCACTTGTCGCCCGATCTCGACATGAATCGCGCTAACGCCGCCACACGTCCGTTTAGGCTCTGTACTTCTCGGATCGTCCTTGGAGGACTCATCTCTTGGATGGCTCTCGATTTTTGTCGGATTGGCTTCGATGCCTCGATAGAGACCATGAAGCGAGGAACTTTCCGAGGTTACGCCGAATGCACACTTGGTGGGATTCAGCTTCATCCGGTTCTTCCTCAATACGCCGAAGGCTTCTTCCAGTCGGCCAAGTGGTGCTCGGCCTTCAAACTTTTCACCAACATGTCGTCCACGTAGACTTCCATGTTCTTTCCGATCTGCCCGCGGAATATATAGTTCACGAGGCGCGGTATGTCGCTCCGGCGTTCTTGATCCAACGGCATGACCTTGTAGCAGAAATTCTCTTGGTCGATTCGGAAGGCCGTGTGCGACTCGTCCTCCTCATGCATCATGATTTGGTTGTAGTCGAGTACGCGTCCATGAAGCTCGGCATCTCGTGACTGCCGTGGCGTCGATCAAGAGGTCGATCCGAGGTAATGGGTATTCATCTTTTGGGCAAGCCTTGTTGAGGTCGGTGTAGTCACACACATTCTCCACTTCCCGTTCGGTTTAGGGACCATGACGACGTTAGCCAACCAGGTCGGGAATTTCTCCTCTCGGATGAATCCGATCGGCGAAGCTTCTCCACCTCTTCTTTGATTGCGGTTTGTCGATCAAGTGCGTAGTTCCTTCTCTTCGCCGGATTGGTTTTCGACCCGGATCCACATGGAGTCGGTGCTCGGCTATATGTCCAGGTATGCACGACATGTCGGCCGGCTGACCAGCGAAGACATCGGCGTTCGCTTTAAGAAAACTCCGAGCCGCCTCCTTTGATCTTCATTTAGTAGTGATCCGAGCTGGACCACCTTTCTTGGGTCATCTTTGCGAGATGAAGTGGGGTCGGTCTTCCACGGTCGCCCTCTTCTCTCGATAAGCTCATCCCGCTGATCTTCGGGAGATGCTCGATGCACATGGCCATTCCTCGAACATTACCCTTGTTTTGCTTGACGAAAGTAGCGTAGCACTCTCGTGCCTTCTTACGATCGCCTCGGACCTCGCCGACACCGTTCTCGGTGGGGAACTTCATTTTCAAGTGAGTCGGGAGATGATGGCTTGGAGGGCGATCAATGAAGGACGGCCGAGTATGGCATTGAAAGCCACTACCGACCGTACCACCATGAATTTGACTTGGATCGTCGCCTGGCATGGAGCTTGCCCAATTGTGACTAGTAGATCGATCGAGCCCTTGATGGTCGCGCCGCTCCCGAGAACCCGTGAAGCGAGGTGCCTTCGGGCTTGAGCGCATCGTCGCCGAAGCCAAATTGTCGATACGCTTCTAGTGACATAAGGTCCACGGATGCGCCCGGTATCGACCAATACACGGTGGACGGGCTGTTTGCAATTTCTACTGCACCACTAAAGCATCGTCATGAGGTAAACTTATACCTTCGAGGTCGGCCGGTGAAGGAGATCGTCACCGCCGCTTGAGTTTCTTGGCGGGCATCTCAGCCTACTCCGATGAAGCGAGCGTTTGCCTTAGCCTTTCGAGTACTCTCTTGCCCGGGCCCTCGAGAGGATAGTGTATATGGGGGTTCCCTTGTCATTGCTCGGCCCGGATCCGTCCTCCTTCTTCTCGGCTCGGACCTTGTCATCGTCTCTTTCAACTCGCCTGTTTTTCGGCCCTAGGCTCGGCTCTTCTTTGATCTCGGTCATCAGCCGCCGACCTCCACGATCTTCTCGGCCTCCTTTGACATATCGCTTCAAGTGGCCCGCTTTTATCAGCTCTTCGATTTCTCTTTTCGTGATAACAATCTTCGGTGTCGTGACCGGTGTCCTTGTGGGCGGCAATATTTGTTGGGATTCCGAGATGACCCCGCTTGCATCGGTCGGGGTCGGCGGATGTACCCCCATCTTGTATTTGCATCAGGATCTCCTTGCGAGACGCATTCAGTGGCGTGTAGTCGGGGCTTCGAGCTCGATCCGACTGTCGGCTCGGCGATCCGTCCTTGGCCTTTTGTCTTCCCTTCTATCGTCCTGTTGTCGGCCTTTTCTTGTCGATCGACCTTCGTTGCCCTTCCGGGCTTGGAGGACCTCGGCCATATTTACGAACTCGTTGCACCTCTCCAAGAGCTCGGCCAGGTTTTTGTCGGCTTCGGGCCAAGTCCTTGATAAGGTCCATGTCGGCCAATCCGTTGCTCATAGCCGTATGGGCCGTGGCCTCATCCAAATCCTTGATGTCCAAGGATTCCTTGTGGAAGCGGGAGACGAATGCTCGGATCGACTCGTCGGGCCTTTGCTTCACGCTGAGGAGGTTGACCGTGGTCTTCTTATGTTTCATACTACTCGAGAGCGCGTGACAAAGGCTCGACAGCAGTTGAGCGAAGCTTTTATGGAATTCGACGGCAACCAGGAGAACCATGAGGTCACCGCGCCCTTGAGGGATGCGAGGAAGGCTCGGCAAGAGACGATCTCGGTTCCCGTACATGGTCATCATCGCATTAAAGTAGTTGATGTGATCTGCGTCGGTCGGTCGTCCCCGTCAGACGGTCGAACGGGGAGGTTTGAAACCGTTGGGTAGCGGCGCGGTCATGATCTCGGGAGGATACGGGTGACGCCCGACCAAAGAGTAGGCATCCGGGGTCGCTTGTTTCTTCAACCCCTCCACTTGCTCGGCCAAATCTCGTAGCCGCTTCTCCAGCTCGGTTTCGGTGCTCGGCCAACCGCTCCTCGGCCCGGGGTCGATAGGGTCGGTCGTCCCGTTGTAGTCGGCCATTCGGTCAGCTCGGTCCTCACCATCCTTCCTTGTTCTTTTTCTTCTTGGAAGTTGGACCCTCGGGGCTCCCTGTTGTTCTTCTCGGGAGGTGAGCTCGCGCCGGGAGTATGACGCGATCCTTCTCCGTGTCTCGGCACGTGCGTTTCAACCGGGTCTTTCCTTTGTTCTCGGAATCTCCTCGGCGGTTCGTCCTCTTCGATCCTTCCGAGAAAATACCGACCTCCTTGCTACAGAGCCGGCCGGTTCAATTTCACCGCCTGTTCGCGGGCTTTGGCGATGTTCTTGTTCACCCGCCGAGCGCCTCTCGGGCGCGGAGGTGGAGTCTTCGACGAGGCGGGTGCGAGGGCGCAACCCGACTCGGCTCGGCCCTACGCCGGCCACCATTTTGCTTTGCAAGTTTCTTTCAACGCGGACCGGAGCTGGAGGAGCGCGGCCGCGGCTGGCCCATCAGCCCGCCTCGGGCCATCCCTGGTTCATGAAGCGCGCAGCATCTCGTTGGTGTGGAGCATTTGCAAGCGCAAATCCATAAACTGTCGATTATTTGCGAGGGCTACGGGTCCAAACTCTCCGGCAAGGGTGGCGGTCTTGGTAGGCCATTCCGTCCAAACTTGGCTCGGCTGCACCCGGCTAGCCGCGGCCGTGGTTAGCGCACCTCCCCATTCCCGCTCTACGGGGGAATGGTGCCCGTGATGGGCTGCGCACCACCTGCCTTAGGGGTCTTACATTTTATCCCCCGCCGAGAGGCTTCGGGGCGGTGATCGCCTCGATGCACTGTGGGTTGCGGCTCCTCCGTACGGGAAGTAGAGCCATGCTGCCACGACCTCGTGTGCACCATTATTATTGCTCGGGAATTGGCGAAACGACGATGCTTGCGATGTCGTTCCCACGACGGCGCCAAATCATGCGTGTGAAAACCTCCGGTGTTTGGTTCGACCGTGGATGAACTGCAAAAACCAAGCAATGAGCGCAAGAGGGCCGGTGTGGCTCGGCCTAGGACTCTCCGATGCTCAAGTCGGTGTCCAACGCGCGAGCAGAATCTGCGTAGTAGAAAGCAAGATGCGAATAGTGCTCCATACCGGGTATTTATAGGGTAAGGAGGAGATGAGACGGTTGGAAGAGTCCTAGTATGGTAGGAGTCCTTCTTTCGGAAGGTTCTCTCTCGTAGAGCGGAGTGGAGAGTTATTTTGGGGTCGGACTCTTATTAAGGTAAGAGTCCATGTGTGGTGCGCTTAGTGCGCTGGGATCGTGGCTCGATCCTTATCCCGTGATTCTCGGGATGTGTTGACGTGGCCGGGATCCCGGTGGGGGCTATGAGAGCTTCAATGGAGGAGGGCTCGGCCTACGAGGTCGGCCCATGGGGTCGGCAATGGAGGTCGAGCTCGGGAGGTTGGTCTCGGCCATGAGCTCGGCTAGGTGTCTATGGCTGACCCGTATAATCTCGGCCTCACCACCGGCTAGCTTCGCTCAAAACAGGCTTTATCGGGTGACTTATTGGAAATGGGGTCGGCCCAATTTCTGCTCGCCTAACTCGGTTCTCGGGCGAGGTCGGGTCGGCCACGTGGTAGCCTCGATAGGTGGGGTGTTTTATGCCTCATCAGAATGAACCTTTTTGTTGTTGTTCACGAACGAGATGACAATCTATTTCAATGTGCTTGATGCGGTCATGAAAGACGGGATTGGCAGTAATGTGTAATGCAGCTTGATTATCTCAATACAGTGGGATGGGAGTACTATAGGAGAGACCAATATCACGCAATAAATATGTTAACCATATCAATTCGCATGTAGCAACAGTCATTACGCGATATTCGATTTTCTTTTATTGGGGTTTTATCGATTGATATCAGGTTTGGTCTGGTTCGATTTCGATTTACCATGTATATATAAAGGCACTTATGAGAAAACCATGGCTTTTTTTTTTGGGTTCTACTGGTTTTTTTATCAGTCTCAGTCCAGTTTTTCTTTTGGTTTGTCTAGTGTGGTCTTGTAACTGGTTTCATAATACCCCAAACAAAAACCAGCCTAATGAGGAATCGGTTTGGTTTGAAAATGTTCGATTGGGTTCAGCCTGTTCGACCAGCTCAATTTTGTTATTGACACCCCCATGCCACGTGGATATTATTCTCTCCTAACTAACCATCCAATAGTTGGGTAAACTTTCCCTTGGAATTTTCAGCCTTGAAACAACATTGTTTGTGAACAACTGCTTGCTCAGTTGGTCGGTGACTTGCCAGTAGAGTGCATCCCCTTAGCAGGTCACGAGATCGACTCTTCTGCTTTACACTTGTGGCATAAAGCACCTCTCCCTCCCCTCTTTTTTTTTTTTTGCTAAATGTCAGCAAAGTATGTATTAAGAAAAATAAGATGATGTTACAGAATAGACTGGAAAGCTACCAAAAATCCTTCTCAGAAATCCGACCTTTCACCTTCGACAATGCCATCAGCAAAAGGCCAAACTCTGGAGAACGAATTACAAACAAGAAAATTCCCAAAAATCCAAAAGAGAGTATTATGGAAGTCTGTAGTAGGGGCAGCCATGTGCTTCCCACTAGACAGCTTGATCAATGAAATTAGGGGGAACTTGCCAAAGGTTTGAAGTTTTTCCCTTGGCCGCATGATTAGCTAAAGCATCAGCTGCAGTGTTGGCCTCTCTGTAACAATGGGTGATTCTCCACTTAATAGAATCAAGATACGGAGTGATCGACCACCAAATTTGCAGGAAACACCAAGGGATTTTGTGGGTAAGGATCGCGGTGACTGTTGCTGCCGAATTGATCACTTTCAACCCAAAGCCTATTAATACATAAATCCGGAGCTTCCTTAATGCCCACAAAGAAGGCCGCAATCTCTGCCATGAAATTAGTTCCCACCCCTTGAAAAGATGCAAAACATCGAATAGGAGTGCCAAAGTGGTTCCGAAAAATCTCTCCAACTCCTGTGGACCCTGGATTTCCCAATGAGGAACCATCGATGTTTAGCTTCCACCGCCCTGGCGGTAGTTGCTTCCACCTCACCTCCACTATATTTTTTGTTGGCGATCTGGAGATAGCAACTCGTAACTTCCTTACTAAGATCAAACCTTGAACTGATTTAATCTTCACCTCATTAATCCTGGCACAGTCTGAGACCTCTCTGACACAGAAGGCTACCACCTGGGTAGGTGCTCTTCTCAAATTTTCATATCTCCTCCTGTTACGCTCCAACCATATTTGTTGACAAATAATAATGAGGAGAGACCCCCAGATTTTGGGTAATTGAACCACTTTAGATTTTCTTCGCCACCAAGAAAAAAGGGGTTCAATAGAAGGAAAGCCGCACCAATTCTCATTGAAGTAGTAGAGGACTTCCCTCCAAACATTGCTTGAGAAAGCACATTCCATAAAAACATGGGTACCAGATTCACAAGCAGCACCACATAGATCACACCTGGACACCAGGGCCACTGCCCTACGGCGCACTTTGTTGTCAGTAGGAATCGCACCATGCACAAGGCGCCATCCAAATACAGAGATGCGAGGTTGTAAATTTCGTTGCCAAACCGCCCAACCCCACTCTGTAGGGACTGCCTTCACCCTCAAAGCTTCCCAGGCCGATGCCACCAAGAAAATACCAGTTTTTGTATGAGCCCATACTCGATAATCTCTCCTACTAGAAATCGAAAAATCCATGCTTCTGATGATAGAGAAAACATTATGAAGCCCAGGGTTCGTAGTAACCGGGAAAATCTATGATCCCTCCTCCAAAAAATCAGAGACCAAAGCAGAGTGGGAGTAGGGAATCTGTATTGGCTGCAATAAATCTTCAATACTGTTGTCACCAATCCATTTATCATACCAAAAACTAATGGAGTTACCATTGCTAACCACCCATCGTTCTGCAGAATGAACAAACTCCCAAACCTTTCGAAGACTTGCAAGAATTGTTGACGATCCAATTGGTTTTTTTAGAGATCCATCAGCTTTAACAAATCTCCCTCGCATGAAGGCTGCAAAAACTGAATTATCAGTCTTGATTGACCAAGCTAATTTGGAAAGCAAAGCCAAATTTAAATCTCTTAGACGACGGATTCCCATACCACCTTCTTTTTTGGGCTTGCAGAGACTATCCCATCTGACAATGATAGACTTTGCACTATCAGCCACCCCTGACCAGATAAAGTTATGAATCCATCTCTCCATTATCTCCATAATAGTAGCCGGCCATAGATAAACTGAAAAGTAATGAATAGGTATACTTCCCATTACAGATCGGACCAGCTCAACACGCCTTGCCATAGAGAGGAGGCAACCCTTCCAAGCAGCAAGCCTGTTTTTGAATTGATCTATAAGAGGCAAAATTGCATCATGATTCACCCTGCCTTTCGTCAGCTGTACCCCCAAGTATCTTGTTGGAAGAGAGCAAACTGGGATTTGCAACTCCGAAGTAATGCGTTGTCTTCTACTCATAGAGATTCGCCCTAAGAAAACCTTGCTCTTAGCAAGATTGATTATTTGTCCCAAGTACAATCCATAATCATCAAGAAAGCGCTTTATCCACTTCACCCCCTTCAAATCAGCCTTCATAAAATAAATAAATCATCAGCATAAAGAAGATGGGAAGGGTTAATCACCTGGCAAGGACCTAGTAAAGCATTGTTCCAGGGAGGAATAAAATTTAGAAGGAAGGGCTCGCTGAAAGAAAAACCCTAAGACTTTTTCTTGCTGAAAACCTTTGGCCGCCGACTTGGAGCAGCCTGGCCGTATGGCTAGGTTGCTCCCCACCTCCCTTCTCCCTTCTCCCTTCCCCTTCTCTCTTCCTCTCTCTCTTCTTCTTCCTCCTCCTCCCCTTTTCTCCACTTCTTCTTCCTACGTTCGGTGACTACAACGTAGATTGATGTCACTTGAACAATAGTCCTGGGTCGCTCGCTTTGTTTGGTCACTGCCTAGCAGGTCGCCTCTTCTGCTAGGCCTGACGGTCCCTTGGATGTCGGATCTCAAGCTCGTTTTGGCTTCACCCGCTTGGTAGCCACTTCACTAGGCAAGCTTCTCCGGCAACTACTCATTTGAGCCGGCTTCTCTCTCATCCATTGTCGTCGTCTACATCACCGATGGTCGCAACCTCCTGCTAGTTCCGCTTGGCTAGCTTGGTCGTCGGCTGTTTCGCTGCAAGCTGCAAGGTCGCAGCCTGCAAGGCTACCTTCTTTGCTCATCCGACAACCCCTTCATCGTCTCCTTCTGAAAGGCCAGCGCTCTCCATCATGGTGGTCTCCTTCACTAGGCCAGCTCTCGCTTTGGCCGTGGTCCTTCGCAAGGCCAGCGCTCTCCGCCTTGGTTGCCTCTTGTCGGCGGTTCCTTGACTTCGTCGTGGTGGCTAGGAGATGATGTGTTGAGATATGTTGTCTAGGGTTTTGGAGAACCCTACCTGGAATTGTCTTTGTTGCCCTTCTTCTTTCTTTGGGCTTCGTTGCTCTTGTTTTAGTCCATGTGGGCTTTTGTGTTGCATTGGTCAAGCCCATGTGGGCTTTTGTCACTTTATTTTTGTTAGCCGTATGGGCTTGTGTAGTCCTAAGTGGACTTTTTCTTCCCTTTTTGGGGTTTTAATACATTTTATAATCACCCAAAAAAAAAAGCATTGATCCAGCCCTTGCCCCGTAGCTCACTAAGACCTCTGCACAAAACCTCCTCAAACAAGATAAATAAAAGAGGTGACAACGGGTCTCCTTGTCTCAACCCTCTTTCAACCCCAAAGAAACCAACCGGACCTCCATTTATCAACACCAAGATTCTCGTAGAAAGTAGGACCTGATGCACCCACGAGATCCAAAGCTGTGAGAAACCAAAAGCACTGAGAACATAAAAAAGATAACCCCATTCAAGAGTGTCATATGCTTTTTGAATGTCCAACTTCAAGCCCATTCCACCTCCTCTGCACTTTATCGACATTAGATTAGTTAACTCTGAGGCCACGCCTATGTTCTCGAAAATTACTTTGCCCTTCTAGAAAGCACCTTGCTCAGCCGAAATCAACTTGTGAAGGATAGATGATAAACGAGTTGCCAAAATTTTCGGGATTAATTTGAAGAAAAAATTCCCCAAACAAATCGGGCGAAACTGACCCACCTTGTTGGCATTTTCCACCTTTGGGATCAGGGTTAAGAAATTGCAATTAATCCCCTTTGTGATCACTCCTTCCTGGAAGAAATTTTGGATTCCCTGACAAACATCTCTTCCTACAAAATCCCAGAAGACTGAAAAAAGTACCTGGAAAGCCGTCAAGACCTGGTGCACTGGCATCTCATTATCTTCATTTGAAACCAGGGGAGGAATTGCAGATAGTAACCCTACATTTTTAGTTGACTCACCTCTTTTGAAATTTTTTTTGAAGTCAGAGGCCATACAAGCTCCAATCTCAATTGAGTCATTTAACATCGAGCCATCTTCATTTTTGATCTCCCAAATGGTGTTTCGAGTGTGCCTAATTTTAGTCGACAAGTGAAATTTTTTTTTACATCTGTCTCCACACTTAATCCTTTTTTCTCTAGCCTTCTCACACCATAGCTTCTCTTGAAGCATGACAGCCTTGTCATAATCTTTCGTAGCTTGTAATTCTCTGTCAAATGATACTTTAGAAAACCCTTCAGATTCCATTGTGCTCTGAATGGACTCAAGACAAGACTTGGTGCAAGAAACTTCATGATTGACATGGGGGAAAACCTCTCTCGCCCAATTTAGGAGAGGACCTTTTAAACGCTTCAATTTTTTGGCCACCACGAAAAGAGGGGAACCATACACAAGTTCAGCCCAAGAACTTTGCACAAAATTCTTGAAATCCCCATGCTCCATCCAAAAATGCTGCAGACGCAAAGGTACGTTGGAAGTGCGGTTGATTATTTCGCAAGAAAGCAGGAGACGGGAGTGGTTTGAAGACCCCCTTACCAGAACCCGTTGCACACAGCCTGCATACTGCTGCCACCAGAGATCATTATAGAAGCTGCGGTCCAAAATCGCATAGACATTCCCCACCCTCCTATTATTAGTCCAAGTGAATTGGGTCCCCGTAAAGGGGATCGGCGACAGAGAGGCGGATCCCACCATGGCTGCAAATTCATCCGCTGATCCCAAATTGAAACGACCGCGACCCCGCTTTTCAAAAGAGTATAAGCACGCATTAAAATCACCTACAACCAACCAGGGGCGGGCAACCCCTGCTAGCGACACCAAGTCACACCAGAGCTGCCGCCTACCTGCACGCAAGCAACTAGCATGGATAACAGAGATGAAGCTTTTAATATCATTTACTTCCACTTGAAGAGTAATATGTTGATCAAATTCAAGAACAACAATTGGATGCAACAACCCTTCCTTCCAAAGGAACCAGATATTCGAGAGACCCTCTGCCCTGTGATTTGAAATGAGGTCCGCCTTCAAACCCATCAAAGAGAGAAAACGCAAAGGACATCTATCAGGATCAATTTTTGGTTCTACCACACACAGAAAGTCCGGCTTATGTTCATTAACAATCATCCGTAAATGTGCACGAGCCCTGTCATTTCCAATCCCTCTAACATTCCAATAGATACACTTCATGGAAATTAAGAGGGAACATCATGGCGCCTATCAACAGCACCCTCACGTTGCGAATTTTGAATGGAAACTGCAACCAATCCAACCTCTGTTTGGCATCGCCGATGGCGCGACCCCTGGATAATGTTCACCTTCTTCACATTCCTATCTTTAACCTGTCGTCATCGCACCACTTTAGTGAAAAGAGCTTCACCTCCCGCTTCATCCCCTTGATCAGTCGAATCATGAACCACCACTGCCATTCTTTCATTATCATGGCTGGTACGTTACAGAAATCGGTGAGAGTACAACCTCTAGGCGTCCTTCTCCATGAGGCCAAATACTAGTTGAACCAATCGGACATGGATGCCTTGAATGACCCATTGCTTCAGACTGGGTTGGTGACACATGGGTCACTGGAACCTAGCCCAGCTCCACGTCATCACAATCCTCAACCCCACCACTCATCGAATCACCAGAAATATCCACCGTATCCTTATGGGAAAGGGAGTTAGGCACAATAGATAATGCGTTTCCATAAAGTTCTAGATTTTCCTCCCTAAGCATTGAGCCTTCCACGTTATTAGGGACATTAGTTAAAGAGTTTTCAAATAAAACCTGATTTTTCGGGAGTAACTCCTCTCAGGTTCCCTGCCCGATCAGGTTAGTAGGTTCCTCTCATAGGGGGGTCAAAAATGACGACCTCACCCCCTGCCCAGGTGGGGTGAGGTCGTCATTTTTGCCCTCCCTATGAGAGGAACCTTCGAACCTGACCGGGCAAGGAACCTGTGAGGAGAACCCTTAAATTTGAACCTTCCAAAGATAATAGGAGCTGCCTCTGTAACATGCGCCCCCCTTTTCATAACGGACTGAACTTCTTTCTCCCTGGGTAACACCGTCGCCCTTCCTGTCGGAGCTACTTTTGGCCGCCACACCTTCTGCTGGCTTCTCAAAATAGGCTGGTTATCTACATAAGTGGCCCCAAGAATATCACCTTCACCTGAATTTCCTTCCTCATGACTAGGGCAAGAATCAACCCTATGTCCATAACTGCGACATCTAGAGCAACAAAATGGTGGATCTTCGAAAATCACCATTTGTTTGAAAACATACAACTCAGAGGATCCTTCCTGCTCCCTCTCGACATAAACTTCATCCACTAGTAGAATAGAATCATCAATGTCCACGCATACCCTGGCAAAATGCCCATAGAAAGAAGCTGTTCTGCGTCTGTATATGGCTATAGGCCTCCCCACCACCTTTGCAATTGACAACAAAATATCTTCATGCCAGTACTCCTGCGGCAATTTTGGGAAGCGAATCCATGTTAGCCTGTGGGTGATGGACTGATCATCAACCATGAAGTCCTTCCACCATGGATGGACTGATCATCTCCCTCCCCTCTGACTCATGTAGACGAGAATGTCTTTACAAGCTATGATGGAAGTCCCCTTAACAAAATTTTTTAAATAATGTTGAGATGTTGAGAGTTATAGAGGTACAGTTATAGCCCCTGTGGGTTTGCTCGGCTATTTTAGGACAATGTGCTTCGAGCACGGGTTCTAGGTTCAAGTCTCCCTGAATGAAACGCTACACAGGGTGAGGGGAGGCTTCTTGTAACCGGAGTTTTCCCTAGGGCATGAACTGTAAACCCGGACATGTTCAAGGGTTTCCTCGTTAGAAAAAAAAAAAAGAGGTATTACTATACATCAATTATTAAAATCTTAAATTCTTGAATGATCTCTACCTAGTAGTCTAAATACCTTTAAGTTTTGAGTTGGATCCCAAGTGATATTTCTTGGGTTTCTCACGTTATATATCTTTCTAACCGCAAAAGACTTTCCATTCGAACTTATCATTTTTCTAGCCTCTGGTTAGAAGTGAAGTTGAAAGAACTTGTGTCTCTGTATATGGGTGTGTTGTAACCAATGTGGGTTGTGGGAGAAGTATAGGAACCTATAAAAGCTGCCTATAGCTAGTGAATGGTTGCATCCAATACAGATTTAAAGTGCTCCAAGGCCTGACAGCAAAGTATCACGATCCATATAATCATTCCGTTACTCTACTACATATTGTGGTACATAAGCCTCTTCTCACGAGATTGTAAATTTACATTTTACAACTTTCTATGATAGTAACCTTTACATTCATAGTATTTACACACACACAAAAGAAAAACATTATAGCCAGTCTCTCCAAAAGAAACTGTTACATGTCACAAAGACATTAAAAAAAATCAAAGAAGAAGAAGAAGAAGATAGGGAAAAAATATACCAAAGGGGGTTGTGAGTGGGTGTTTCCTTGTCCGCAGTGGGAAAAATAATACCAAAGGGGGTTATGAGTGGGTGTTTCCTGTCGGCGTAGCATACGCTCCCGGATAGGAAACACTCTCCCAAAAATAAAATAAAGATGGAAGGTTTTCATAATGAAAGGGAAGATAGGTTTGATTTAGTATGATTTCTATTTCAATTTTGGGTTGATTTTCATGAAATAATCAACAAATATATTTTTGGTCAAGAAATTGAAATTTTTTGGTTGTATCAATCTAAAACATTTCAAGAATAAGAAATCCATTTATTTGGTTGAGATCATTTTCTGAGAATAGATTCTCTATATTTCTTTTGGAGAGAATGGTGGTGGTGGTGGCGGCGTGGTGGTGGCAGTGATGATGGTGAAACCATCAGGGGAAGAATGGTGGTGTTAAATTTTTAACATAAAGTGAAATTTGATTTCTATTTCACTTAAATAATGTGCAGGAGGCTGAAAATTGGGATTGTACCAATTATAGCATGTGAGCATAGTACGATTGGTGCGAGAACAAATCTGACAGAACTGACCATGAGCGATAGCAACTGGATGACAAGAGGCCTGTTGATAAGGAGTGGCAGCCACACCCATGGCCATGGCCACAACCATGATCACGATGGCCAGAAGAGGACTAGTTGTTTTTGTGATTGGTGTTGGAGTAACGATGACCTGAGGAGTTCGAAGATGAGGAGCCCTTGGAGGAGACATTGGCTTTCGCAGTTGGTAAGTCAAGTAGAGGAGACTATTGTTCCTTGAAAATTTCTTGGTTGAGCAACAAACCAGTGAAGTGATCGAGGGAGATAGGATCAAACCGAGATGTGATAGTGATTGCAAATGACTCATACTCAACACCAAGACCGTGAAGGATGCTGAGAATAATATCAGCATCTGAAATAAGATTAGCTACACGGCAAGATGATCCATGATTTCCTTGACCTTCAGGAGATATTCGGTCATAGAGAGAGGACCCTTCTTCAGTTGCAGAAGTTGATACTTGAGTTGTATTATCCGAGCCTGGAATTCGGTCATAGAGAGAGGACCTTTTTTTTTTTTTGTTTGTAGAAGACATTAGTCAAATGACTTCGATACCATGAACGATTTTTTTTTTATACTAAAGGATCATGTATATTAAAAAAAGGGATAAAAAAGATAATATGTACAAAGACAACTTGGCCGAGGCCAGACACAGCTACAAAAAGTAAATTAACTAATCCTACCTATGACAATGCCATCAGAGGGAAGTTAAAACCGCAAGCTACAAAAAATTAAAGTAAGGAGTCCCGAAAACCCGATCTACATTGTGCATCGATCAACAAGTCCTCTTGAACTTAGGGGGGCAAGGCTACCATCGAAGATGAATCTAAGAATCTGGTGACTGATCTGGCCAGAAAATCAGATATAGGGTTAGTTTCTCTAAAGCAGTGCATAATCTTCCATTCAATTTGTTGAAACTTAAAGAAATCAGAGAGAGTTTGAGAGAAGAAGAAGGAGAACAGTCCAAGACGTTTTTAATGTGGTTCGGTTTCACTGGAAACCTACGTCCACAGGTATTGTTATTTCCACAATTTTAACCTTCATCCATCCTCTCTTTATATAGAGGCTTAGAGATGGGTATGCTGATGTTACAAGGATTATCCTTCTGATAAGGATAAGAACAGTTCGTTTTACAGTTTACATGTACTTGGTCACAATCCTTGAATCTGGGAGAGTTGCGATCTTTGAGCTTAGGAGAGTTTGATTGCAACTCTATGACTGCAGCATCCTTGTGCGTTGGTTTAGGGATAACCATTGTGATTCTCTTATCATCTGATCCGTTGATCTCTTCAAGAGTGGTTGCTGAGGATAAAACATTATCCTTATCTCTAACACGCCCCCGCAAGTTCAAGGGTGGTCGAACCTTGAGCTTGGTACTGAGATGATTGAACCGTTGGGTGACAAGGCCTTGGTAAGAATATCTGCTATCTGATCCTTGGTGGAGATGAAGCGATCATCAAGGACTCCTTTAGCAACTTTATCTCTGACAAAGTGGAAGTCAATTTCCACATGTTTGGTGCGAGCATGGAACACTGGGTTCGCTGTCAAGTAGGTTGCACCAACATTATCGCACTAGAGAACCGGTGCATGGCTCATGTAGATACGGAGTTCACACATTAAAGACTGTAGCCAAGTCAGTTCTGCTGCTGCATTTGCGACAGCCCTGTATTCGGATTCGGTGCTTGATCGAGAAACTGTGGCCTATTTACGTGAACACCATGAGATTAAATTTGTATCATGATATATTGCATAGCCACCAATGGACTTTCTGTCATCGGGGCAGCTGGCCCAGTCAGCGTCAAAGTAGGCATAGAGTTGCATAGTTTTCTGAGGCTAAAAATATAAACCATGATCGATGGTGGATTTGAGGTACCGCAAGATCCGTTTAACAGTAGACCAATGAGCAATAGTAGGCTTGTGTATAAATTGGCACACCTTGTTGACCGCAGTGTGGCATACTGGAGACCCCCTACAACACTGCGATAAAGGGATGGGTCGTCCATTGGTGTTCCTGCTGTTTTGGATAAAGAGTGGGATGCAGCCATTGGTGTAGAGATTGGTTTTCACCCAGTCATGTTGGTTCCATCTAGAAGATCAAGAATGTAACGGCGTTGAGAGAGATACAACCCTGTAGCCTGTCTATCGACACTGAGGCCCAAGAAGTAGTGAAGATGCCCCAGGTCCTTGATGGCAAATGTGTCAGCTAGCTTCTTTAGAAAGCGAGCAATAAATTGGCTGTCATTACCTATGAGTACAATGTCGTCAACATATACCAGGAGAAACATAGTGATTCCAATAGAGCTATAAATGAATAGTGATGTATCTATTTTGGAACCCTTGAAACCAAAATCCTGGAGAAACATACTGAGCCGTTCAAACCAGGCCCGTGGGGCCTGCTTAAGACCATAGATGGATTTGTGGAGCCGGCAGACATGGGTCGGGAATTGTAAATCTGTAAAGCCCGGTGGTTGAGCCATGTATACTTCTTCCTGTAAAACACCATGTAAAAAGGCGTTCTGAACATCAAGTTGGCTAATTACCTAACCCTTTGAAATAGCCAAAGAGAGAATAAGTCGAATTGTAGTTGGCTTGACAACAGGGCTGAAGGTCTCTGTATAATCCAGGCCTTCTTGTTGATGGAATCCTTTGGCCACTAAGCGAGCCTTAAACCTTTCTATAGTCCCATTAGCCAGTCTTTTGACTCTGTACACCCATTTACACCCTACAACATTCATCTTGGGTTGGTGGGGAACTAAAGTCCAAGTTCCATTACGAATGAGAGCATTAAATTCATTATCCATTGCTTGACGCCAATTTGGATCCGTAGAGGCAGAGGAATAACATGTTGGTTCCATAGGGTGAGCCACGTATTCGGTTAGGAGTGATATTGGTAGGGAATACTTGGTTGTGAGAAGAATTTTGGGTCGCCTGGTGCCATCACGGTTTCTTGTGACCATAGGATGGCGTGGGACTTCTAAAGGTGTTGGAGCCGATGTTGGAGGCTGGGAAGCACATGTTGATGGGTTAATGGGAGCATGGGCTGTAGGTGGGTCCATAGGCACATTGGCGGGTGGTGAGTCCACGCGAAACCAGGATCGAAACAGCTGTTGAGTCACAGTCAATCCATAGATTTCTAATACCAATTAGAATGAGTAATTAGTTGAATGGTTAAGCTTTCCACACCTACTTACGACGTTGATCGTGTGATGTAGATATTGAGTTAGTGATAAGGTTGAACTCTAAGTTACAACACTTGTTCAGGACGAATCGTTATCCTCTCCAATTCGCTGCCCCCTCCAATTTCTCACATGGGGGCAGAAATGACCACCCTACCCGCGCCCTTAAACACTACCCAAGGTGGGGTCCACTCCCCCTATTAGAGGAATTGGAGGAATTGGAGGTGCCCGTAAATTGGAGGTGATAATTATTCTGTTGAGGACAGGGAACTTGACTTGGTCGCTAGCTTATCCTCATCATGAGACTTGGAGAAGGATCCACATCCTCTACTTCCAAAAGTGGCGCTTCCATCCTACTTCCGTGCGCTACAAGGGCGCCAGCTAGACTGACAGCAATCTAACAGTCAATATTACAGGATTTCAAATTAAAGTTAAAACCAGAAGGGAATTGTTTGAACCCACTTTAAACCTAAACCCAAAACCAAACCCATTCGATCGGTTCAAAATTTTCAAACCAACCCTTTTCACTCACTGTCACACTCATCTAGATTCCGCTCGGATTGGGCTCTTCTTCTTCTCTGTCGAGCTCTGAAGGTGAATGCCCAAATCGACTTATCCATCTAAATCCCCAAAAACAAAATCCCCATTCTGTGTTTTGAATCCCTTGTTCAGATGGCAAGTATAACGGAGATGAATCCAGATTGAGTGATTGAGGAAGCAAGACATTGAAGCAATGGAAGGGAAACTAAAAAACTCCAAAACTTAAAGGTTAGGTTTCTGAAATCTGGATTCAATTCGTTGGTAGAAAATTCCAATAATGGGAAACGAAAAAAAGATAAGATAAACCCATCCATATTCGAGGCATCAAGGTTAAACTTTCATGGCGATGAATCTTGCTTCTTTTTTTTTTGTTAAAAAAGAAAGAAAGCTTCTCTAAATAAAAACTAAAAGGAAGTGATCTTCCGAAGTTTGTATTCTTCAAAGCAAGTAACAATTCCGTCTCTAAATTCATCCAACCCTACACCTTGATGGCATACTTCCTCATTGGGAAGTACCTCTGTTTCCGAGGTGTTTTTAAGGATTCCTGGTGCTTAGTCAAGTGTTTTCAAATGGCTCTAGTTATCTTCGGGCGAAGATCAAGTGGCAGGAACTTCTTCTCTTATAGGCTTCCCTCAGAGCCACTTTTTGCTTCTACGAGTCAAGACCTGCGCAATTGAGAACCTAACTACCTTGATCTTGGAAAGTTTGTTAGGGGCACCACCAGCGGCCTTCACAACTCGGAGCAGAGCGAGATCTGCTTTTAGATCTTTCAATTGATTCAATATATCTGTCTTCGACTTTCCTCTGAGCTCATGAACCTTAATCCTCGCCATGGCTGCGGCTCTCCCTTGCTACTCCCCCTCTCTAACTCTTGCTTTCAATCTTTCGAAACCCTAAATGGAGGCGATGAATCTTGCTTTCGTCGGCCATGATTTCAATCATTCAACAGTTCTTTTATAGATAATAAAGGATTATTTGGGTTAAATTGTAACTATCATTTAAAGAATGCCCAAATCTTCAAATTTCGTTGGTTAGGAGTTGTCTCTGTCAACTATTGCAACTTTTTTTTTCTCCTGAAGATGTTGAGAACACGGAGAAGATTGGGGTAGAAATCCAAAGAGGGAGAGAAGTCTCAGTGGTAAAGCTTAAAGTTAAAATCCTGATGCACCATGGATTGTTTCATTCATAAGTGTGGATGTCAAACACACTTTATATTTCTCAGATTCTCATATAGGTTCACACCCACAGAGAGATTTAAAGATCTTCAAAAGCCCACAATCTGGATTATATGAGTTTTAAAAGTGATACTTGTATGTTTCTTTCATCCATTGCAAGAAGGGAGCGATGGAGGTTTTTGGGGATTTAGATGGATAAGCTCGATTTGGGCATTCACCTTCAGAGCTCGACGGAGAAGAAGAAGAGCGGAATCCAGATGAATGTGAGAGTAGTGAAAAGGGTTGGTTTGAAAATTTTGAACCGGTCAGGTGGGTTTGGTTTTGGGTTTAGGTTTAAGGTGGGTTCAAACAAATCCCATGTGGTTTTAATTTTAATTTGAAATCCTGCAATACTGACCGTTAGATTATTGTCAGTCCAGCTGGTACCCTTGTAGCGCACGGAAATAGGATGGAAGCGCCACTTTTGGAAGTAGAGGATGTGGATCCGCTTGTCTTATCATCATATGCGTAACTGTAGGCTTGAGGACACTGTTCCTTGAAGATTTGCGAGTATTTCGTGGGTGGACAAGTCTCAGCCGTATTATAAGCACCAGTGCAACAATACTCATCAGTCCCTAACGCAGCACACGCACTTTTGCAAGCGATTGTGGTTCCATCAGACCCCGTCACACTCAACTCCGAAGGGCAAACCGAATTCACATTACCTGAACATCCCACCGTTTGGCAATCACCGGTTCCACCTTGTGGAGCCACCGAGACAGGCAAGTTAAATCCGTCCACAAGGCTGATGTCGTAGAAGTCCTTCTCTGTGCTACTACTTCCAATAGTGAATTCCACCAAGCTGGCCGGTGGGTTTGCTCCTGCACCATTGCATGAAACTTGACTGGACCCACAGTCTGCGGTTTCACATTTAAATCCACTTGTAGATGAACAATATGTTCGGCCCCAGATCCTGCCTGACCAACCAGACGTGAAATCTACGGAACTTGAAGCTCCAGAGGCCAACTCGAAACCAGTTGAAGAAAGTTGGGCTTTGTTATCTCCAGTTAATGTTCCTGGCCAAACTGTGTAACTACAGCTGTTTTTGAACGTAAAGGTAAGTGACAACCCTCCTGCATGCAATCCCACATAAAACGGTTGTTTGGTTATAAGGAAAGTGAAAATTTTGTTAAAAGATTACTTTACTAACACTCATTTCTCTTCTAACCAAACCGATCCATAGTAGTAATTAAAGAGAAAGAAGATATGTAAACAAAGAAAAGAAACCATAATTAAGAACAAACCTGAGACAAGGGCGAAGAGAAGGACAGAGAGAAGCGCCATATCTACTCTGGAGTTCTCCATTGCAGCTGCTTCTGCTTCTTGTGTTTGAACTTTGAAGGGATACAGTTTATAATCTTCCTCACCTCAATGTGGGTATTTATAGAAGAGGAGGGAGTAAGGTGGAAATAAATATCTCTCTCTCCCATGAGGAAATTGTAATGGGAAAAGTCTTTGAGAGATTAAATATCGATCTCTTCTTCGATGAAGAAGTAGTAATGGGAAAAGTCTTTGAAAGGTGTTTCAAGACTTGGGCTATCTCTCACTCTACCCACCATCTATTGATAAACGGACCAAATTATGCTGCTCAATTGTACAAGTTCCTTCTACAAGGCTGGCAGCCAAGGAAAATGGGATCTTAAAGGATATTTTAGAAAATACTAAAATTTAAAAGGTATTTATGTTCCTGGAGGATGTTGTTTATCTTACTTTATATTTAAACCCTATAATTTCACTTTAATTCCAAGAAAATATAACGGTATGGCGACACCAAAATATGGCCTAGTTCCGATCCATGACTTCTTGAGTTATGTAATTCACTAATTTGGCTCTCCTCTAACCGTGGTGGGAGTTGAAGGATCCACCAAGCAAAATAAGGTGGGTTTTGGTCATTTCAGAGCTAGGGCCCAAATGGGCCCCTGCTTTTGCTAGGTTGAGAGCCGACCCATAATTCACACAATTTGGATCCTCTACTACCTAGCTGCCTTGCAGACCGTGCTGCCTAAACACGGCGAGGCGTGCAATGACCGCCTCACCCCGCCCGAGAGCCTTGCCCGAGTGGGGATAAGGCGGTCATTGCACGTCTCACCATGTTCTGGGCAACACAATCCTACTGGGCAGCTCAGAGTAGAGGATCTGATCCTAATTCACAGCCGTAGCTTTCACGTTTATTCAATAAATAATTTCCTTTTATCCCAAAAAAAAAAAAAAAACCCCAAAGAAAAAATTAATTATTCCATTTACTTGGCTGCCAGCTAACAGGAACAAACCGTGAAGCACCGCTTGATTGGCAAATATTATTTTCAAATATATAAGTTGGTCATATTGCTTGTAAAATTCCACAACTCCATTGAACGAGCATGTCACCGTGTCTGATGGGAGTTCCAATTTGACCCGTTTAACAGTAGGACAACAACTATATGGATGAAATCAATTGGTCCTTCAACAGTTTTTCTCGTCTTATTAACGAGTCATAAGATTAGAATTCTTTCTACCAAAAGAAAAAAGAAATATCGATCAGAATTCTCATTGTGACGAAATGTTGAATTATTTAAAAGAAAATTGAATGATTACCTAAAATTAGGTTTCCATTAACCAAATTCCCATAAAAACCTGCTGCCTGTAATCGCATGTATCGAAATGGAATAATTCCCTTTCCCTATGGGTTTGAATTCCTACTGCCCGGTTAATTTTTTTTTTTTAATAATTCTCTCTCTCTCTCTCCTCTTTTTCTTTGCATCGCTATGTCTACCCCATTCCCAACTTTCTTTTTGTACCCTAAGGATCAACAATATAGAATTAAAGAATAAAATGAATACAGAAATAACTTTCAGGCATCCCCACATGGCGCATATACAGTTCAGATATTATTTCCTTCACCTTCACCATTGCCATCAGCAGAGTGAGGAAGCAATCTAAAAAATTCAGCTGAATCTATATCTAGGGTGCTGCATTTGCTCCCACCTTATATCTGTTACACTAAAATCTAGAATGACATCCAAATTATCAGATTGAGAAGATTTTGCTGCCTTGTTAACAAGCGCATCAGTTACTGAGTTGATCCATATAAACCTCCTCAATATATCGCAATCAAAATGTCATTTTGACATCCTATGATGTAACTCCAAATCAAGATGATACTAACACCATGACTAGAGGTTGCAGTGTGTAATACTCTTCCTCACGACAAGTCTAGAGATGGTGGTTTCTTGACACTGCCGGATAAGAACTTTAAAGCTCCATTGAATGGTCCCAATTTAGTTATTCCCACTAAGACTCCTAAGTCTAAGAAGAAAAAGACAAAAAACAAAAAAAAAATTGTCTTTCTCCCCTTTTGAGCCGCAACTTCTAGCTTCATGCAATGGAGAGTCGGAGAGTCATATTATGAATGGGGATGCCACTTGTCAGATGGAAATTGAAGCAAGCTCTCCAGCTGGATTGAAATTAATTGTTGATTTGGGGGGAGAAACGTCTCCCAGTCTGGTTTTGGAAGAGTGTGGAAGCCAACCTTTACCCACATCATTGAGCTCGACGGACATTGAGATGGTCGCTGTGTTGGGAGCTCCTACGCAGGCTTCGTTGACTCATCTGCATTCTTAGTTCGATAACCTGAATGGGGTCGTGGTGACCACTCCACATAGTGTGGATGACAATGTTTTTGATGTCAATGGTAGGGGAGTATTTGGATCAAAAGGTGTTTTATTAGATTAGGAGAGTCTTTCCTTAGCTTCTAAGAATCAAAGTGGGAGTTGGATGATTCCTCCCATTCCTCCCTATAATCCAAATGGGAAGAAGGTCAACTTTATATATAGGTGACTGGTTGTTTAGGACTGATTATGTCCTCTATTGCTCTTTGGGCGGTCTCTCTTCAGCTTGATTAGGTTGTAAGTTAATCCATTGTTTTGTTGTGGAGCTTTCTCCTTGCTCTTTTCCTTATTTTTTTAGGGGGGGAAAGAATCTCTTTGTTTCGTTAATATGTTTTTCATGCATCCAAAAAAAAAAAAACATCATGACTATCATGTCTTGCAAAAATGTTGTTGAATCAACATGAATACCACCATCATTCTTATATTATTGTGGATGTCTATAAACTTATTTGTTCACTTCTGGTTTCCTCATGGTGAACAACAAGTTTTGCAACAACACATCTATATGAGTTCAAACTTGGCAGGGTGCAAGGGCTTGCTTTCCAGTGTCGGAGATGGGGGAGACTGAGAGAGAGAGAGAGAGATACCCGTAAAAGTCAGTACTAGTTTAAAGGATAGGTAAATTAATGGAGGGCCAGGATTTGTGTAAAATATATCAATGGTTCAAATCAATTGTAGTGACTAGAATTTTTAGTGCTTAAGCATTGCTACCACTCACCCCATTTTATTCTTATTTTATTTCGGTTTCCTACAGGGATCTACACATTTTGTTTTCTCTATCTAAGTTCTGTCCTTGATGGTTTTCCCTTTTATGGAAATTGATGCTGTAGGAAGTTTGGGGGCTAGATCTCGTCTAGTACTCACGACCCTTGAATCCTCAAGGTAGAGAAACCTTAATTTCAACAAGGAAGAAGAGCAAACAAAGTAATTTGATTCATATACTCAAGATGATATTATATCAATCAAAATGATCTTAATATAAGAAGGTCAAATTACAAAGGAAAGGAAACCTAAACAAATCAAGAAACAAAATAAAATAGGAAACTTATATTCCTAAATTGCGCATAAAACTTCAAAAGTTGTGTACGCCCTTAAACTTGTGAATTTGGTTCCGAAATATTAATCCAATGAATAATAAATTCATTTTTATTAATTGAATTTCCTATAGAGCATTAACTATTTTTTTTTTTTGGCTAAGGGTTAGCAAAGTATGTATTAAGAAAAATAAGATGATGTTACAGGAAAGACTGGAAAACTACCAAAAAGCCTTCGCATAAATTCGACCTTTCACCTTTGGCAGTGCCATCAACAAAAGACCAAACTCTGGAGAACGAATTTCAAACAAGAAAATTCCCAAAAACCCATAAAAGAGCATTAACTGTCTTTTCTATAAAGGGATTATGACTCGCGTAACTACACCCAAGCGAAAAGTTACAACCCTTTGAAGTTGAGCTAGCAAATTAATATTTTCGGTCCAATCAAGTGGATTTCTACCGGTCCAGTGGATCCATGAATTCTTTCGAAATCTTCTCTACATCAGAAACTTCATTCTTTTCAATTCTCAGTATTTGTTTGTTCTTAATTCCATTGTGAATTTGGGATGTGGGAGATATGGATCATCCAATGACTGTCATTTCTTCCTCTTTGAACAATTGTGCATGAAGGGTGAAGCCCTGCCTTGCCCCACCCCCTCTCTACAGCCTTGCCCCACCCCGACCTTCTTGCTAGCTCTGTCAAGGAAAAAGATTACACTTGCCTTACCCCTCTCCACAACCTCCCACCTCACCCTCACTCTTTCACCCCATGCTCTCCTCAGCATCCCCGCCCCCTTCTTCTCTGCCACCGCAGCTCCACCGTGTCTTTTTGTTGGCTCTGTGATGGAAGAAGAATGCAGATGGAATCTATTCTTAAAAAAATTAAAATACCAACTTAATTTCTTATTCATGTAAAATTTTTAATTGATGCAATTAAATAATTTCAATTTCCTGACTAAAATCATATTCCTCGACTTACTGGAAGAAATTAATGAAAAATTTTGAAATCGAAATTCGAAACCACTCCAAAAAAAGTCTTAGTTAAATTAAAGATTAAGTAATTAATAAAGTGAAACACATTGTTGAGAAATTTTATATCTTTTCCCATTATTAAATGCATGGAGAATTCTTATGTTTTAATAAACTGAAACTCATTTTTGAGTAATATTATATGTTTTTTAATTATTAAATGCATGAGAAATATTATTAATTTAATTTTTTTCCTTGTGGGCAGCTTAACATCCTCTATGAATGTGGACTATGAATAACTGACTATAATTCACAGTTTGCATTACGAGCGATCGTATGAATTTTCTTAGTTTTACAAACAAATCCTATAATAGGCGCTGCCAATAAAATGTGATCATCAATTTATCCTCTCAAGAGCGGTGTACTAGGCAGCACGTCACACTTAAGAATCCAATTATCCAAATAACGCTTGAAAGGATGAAAAAACACCAGTACCCATGTTTTTATGATTGAATTTTTAAGTGTGGTGCATTGGACAGTGCACCGCTCTTGAGAAGATAAAAATCCTACATGCGCTGGGACAATGGGTATGTGTATAGAAGTCCGCTTATCTTTATCTCCTCATCGTCTGGACTATCTCGTTTCTGTCATTAACGCCAGCACATATAAGTCAAAACAAAAGGGTCAAAGGTCTCGTCCTATAAACTAGTATGTATAAAGACCATGACCTCTTCAACTTATGGAACACATGGTCATTATACATAACTAAATTCAAAGTCGGTACTTATAAAAAAAAAACAAAAAAAAATTTCAAAGTCGGTGCAGAAAACGGAAACTGGTTTAATGGCTCTAAGTTTTTCTTGATGTGGTTGGTAATAGATAGAAACTAGACTTGTCAAGGGGTGGAGCCATTTTTGTCAAGGGGTGGAGCCAATTTAGGGTTATAACCATACCAGGTCGTCCTCTACAAATACGTGTGTGAGAGAGGCAACCGCATGAAAAAGGGGTATTTACAAGTGTCCCATTTTTGCCATTTACAAGGGAAAAAGGGGTATTTATGGAAACAAAATAGATATGTGGTTGCCTCTTAGAATTTCTATTTCATTTGATTTCACTCTTGCTCTGTAATGAGCACATGGTTAGTTTGATGGTTGAAGCAGTAATTTCATGCTAAAAATAAAACACCATTCTTCTTCTCCTAATGGTCTCATCACCACCATGCCATCAACACCAACCCATAGGTGCCATTGCTAACACCACCACCGCCACCACCATAACCACCACCATGCCCTTCCTACTACCGCGGCTCCCGCCCCATTCCTCCTCCCCGCAACCACAATCACCTCCACTACGCTGTTGCCACTGCCATTGCCTAATTATCTCACCACTATCATGCCATCACCACCTGTAGGTACAACGGACGAAGATCGATCTGCGACCTCTTTCTGAAGTCGTGCACCCGAGTGTGGGAGCGGCACGGGGGTTGTAGTTGATGGTGTAAGGAGTCATCACCTAGATTAGGGTCTAAGACCCACAAATGGTGCCCATCTTTCAGAGAAGGGCGCTAAATTAACTCCAATGACTCAATGGATGGTCTGCTCCAGATCTCTGGGTAAGTGTCAAGTTATGGGCTGGGAAGGTGTTAGGCACCCAGCAACCGCCCGGCCGACGGCCGGTCTTCTTAGACCAAACTCTATTGTATACTGTTGTGTTATACGTATTATGCACCTAATTAAATTATTTTTTTTGTGTTTTGATTGTCTTTGTTGAAATTTATGGACCTAATTAGGCTAATTAAAATTAATTTTTTAATCCTAATTACTACCCTTAAGTTAGGTGATTATGTAGAGCCAAAATGGCCAAAATTATGAAAATGCCCCTAGAGGACCAAAATATGTACAAAAGTAAAAAATCACATTTAAATGCTGAAATGATTAAAACATGATTAACGGCATGCATGTGAATCATTAAAATATATACAATGCTACAAAGTGGTAAAATTACCAAAATGCCCCTATTAAGGCAAAAATACAAATATGCATGAAAATGCAAACTTATACTTAAAACATGCTTATGAAAGTTAAAACATGCAAATAAAGTGATAGAAACCTTTCCAGGGCCCTAAATATGATTTAGTCGCAAAATGACCAAAATACCCCTAAGGGCAAGAATGACTTTTTATGCATGGTCACGACGCATGGTGTGCATGTATGGGCATGAAAACATTCTAAAACAACTTAATACAGAATTTAATGCTTAGAAATATATATATTTTTCTGATTTTTTTGGAGTTTCACAACAAATAGAAAAATGACATCTATGTCCCTAACATGGTAGGGAACACCTATGAAAATGATCAAACATTCATGTCAGTGATTAATGATCCCATAAAATCAATCCTGATGAAATATGTATCCCATAATTTGTTTGTGAATTTTTATGCATTTATAATATTTTTAATATTTCCTAAAATGCTAAAAAGAAGGGAAAACAAAGAAAAATACAAAATCCCCATCATAGATCCGAATTGGATCAAACCAGAGCCCATTCCCACTAATAAAAACATGATATTTAACATGGTCATCATAATTTGGTCCAAATACCCAACCATATGTTCAGATTTCATAAAATTCTACAATACTCACAGGGGCAAAACTGTCACATAAAACATGATTTAGAGCTCGAGAAAATTAATGGACATCAAGCACAGTGGGGAACATCTTCCCTAAAATGTTCAGAAATTTACCACTCTTGTGTTATTTTTGAAGATTTTTTAACTGAAAACAACCTCTTTTAACTAAAGAAAATCAAAAGAAATACATAAAAAATAAATAAAAATATATAAAAACTACCCTTGAAGCGTGGAAGTGTCTGGGCTCAGCTTACATATCCTTGGATGGCCTGAATTATAGCCGGAAAGCACCGAGAGCCACTCCAAGTGTGGTTGCCCAGAATGACAAGAGTGGTGACAAGGGGTATTTGAGGAATTTTATATGTCTATAGCAGCATTATCTGGGGATGTCTCTGGCATTGATGGACAGATGGGATCGTGAAATTTATGAAGGTATTTTTTCCTGAATTTTATGGGTCACTAAACCCTCCAAATGGCCTCCTATTTATAGGAAACAAACTGTTCAAGGAAATGACTGAATGAGCCCTGGGCATTCAATGCTGATTGACAAGAAAGGGGGTTGGGGCTGGCGGGCTGTGGCCTGTGCGCTGGCAGGCTGCGGCCAGGTGCATGGCCATGGCCTGTGCACATGGGCCTTAGGCCCTGTAGCCTCTACCGACAACCTATGCTGCTGACAGGCCCAAGCAGGCTGGGTCAGGCTGGGTTGTTCCGGGTCGGGTTAACCCGGTGTGACTCGGTTCAATCAACTTTTTTTATATTTTTATATTCCATTTTAAGGGTCCACATTCGTATGGTAATATCTTCCAAACCAGATGGCCAATTTTGACGTGCCACACATCGTTGCGAAGGTCTCAACACATACTTTCCATCCGTGTGGCCGATATGACCGTATTTTGCCTAAAAGTGGCATGGATATCAAGGAAAATACATAAATGGTGTTTCGCACCGATCAAGGTCCAAATGATACTGGAATTACATGAAATTTTACGTGTAAGCACAATATGACCGAATAAAGTTATCCAAATGGTTTCAGGTCACATCGGGTGGCTCCGGTATCAAGAACCATGCCAGGGGCAAAATTGTCATTTTCATAAAAGTTATCCGATTTGGCTGAAATTTTTCGTGAAAGCTTAATATGATCAAATGAAGTCATCCAAAGTATTTCGGACTAAATCGGGTGCTCCAGATACAGAGAACCAGGCCAGGGGTAAAACAGTCATTTTGACAAAAGGTGTCAGATTGGAGTGGAATTTCACATGTGG
This sequence comes from Telopea speciosissima, assembly GCF_018873765.1. Taxonomy (NCBI): domain Eukaryota; kingdom Viridiplantae; phylum Streptophyta; class Magnoliopsida; order Proteales; family Proteaceae; genus Telopea; species Telopea speciosissima. The sequence continues at coordinate 45,153,852 of NC_057921.1, forward strand.
GCTTAAAATGGTTAAATAAGGCTATCCTATGGATTTGGACTCTACTTGGGATAGTCTGGTTACAAAAAGTGGGGTAAGGGTAAATTGGTAATTTTCTACCATTTGGTCACCACGCAAGCTAGTCGAGCTTTGATTATCATTGCCGAGTCACACTTCCAAGGTGCCAAAATTCAGCGTCTACACCACCACCACCATCCCGCCATTGCCACCACCCCACCACCATCATCACTGTCACCACCACTTCCACGCCACCTTCACCACCACCATTGCCAACGTCACCACCACTACCCCTGGGTCAAGTTTTTTAATTTTGTAATGCAATAAATATGTATAAATTAGTAACATACAAATACAGAAAAATATGGGAAAAAAAAAAAAAAAAAAAGTAATCACATATCAATGCATTTTGAGTTTATACCATTGAACAAGAGAAGGAGTCAAGGAGTTGAGGCTTTCTTATTGTTTTAGATTATGGATTTAGTATTTAGTTAACTCCGTTTGAACTGGTTTATGATTTTTTTTTAAAAACGATTTAAACTCGGCGATTTTGTCATGACTCGGGTAAAAATACTGAGTCTTATTTGACTCGGACCATTTATGACCCAGTCTCGTGATTTTTTATCCTAGCCTAGTGTATACGACTCTTGACCAGATTTTTCAAAATTTGACTCGACTCGTGCGACTCGCCCCAGTCTAAACCCAGTTTTCCAACTATGTTTTTTTTTTTGGTAATGACCTAATTGGAGTTGACCATGGCTACAATTTTGAAAAATCTAGGACTACATATGTGTTTACCAAAAAATTTGGTACGATATGGATAATCCAGCACGGTACATGTATCAGATACCAAATACTGATACCGTATCATACCAGGTAAGATATGTATTTCTAATATTGATACTGTAACGGTTTCTAATATCGGTATGAATTCTGTATCTCAAAAACAAAAAAAACAAGTTAAATTGATGCAAGCGACAAAAAAAAAAAAAAAAAAAAAACTACATTGGAATTCAAGAGCAAGTACAACCTAAAATACATGTTTCTTCTACTTTAATAAGGAGCAAACATAGTCATCATCTACAACCTCCATTGATTTATAAAAGGAAGAAGAGAAAAGGAGAGGATGAGTAGCCCTACGAAATGACTCAGCCTCCGAAACCATAAAGGGTTCTTCCCTACCTCTTTAGGACATAGACGACATCTATTGTCGTACAGCATCCCGAATAACATCCTTAAGAAGATCTAAAGAACATCCCTCGTCTCTTCATAAATAAAAGTCTTAAGCGATGCTCCTCTTAAAACCTCTCTCCTCGCAAGACAATGAGTCGCAGGCTTCGTGATACCCTGAATGTTATTTCGTAAAACTTTCCTCGCAAGACAATGATGCTTGCAGACTTTGTGAAAGCGATGAATGGATTGTGGAAGGCCAGAAGCACAGCCCTCTGGTACGTAGCTACTACGGTGCTTCCCTATTGTTACGAAGATGAGAGAAAAGAAGATAAAGATCGACTCAATAGAGGGAATCAGTACGAATAATTATCACATCCAATTCGTTGTCCACTCCAATTCCTCCAATTCCTCTAATAGGAGTCAGTGCCTCCTTCTTGTAAGAGAAATTGTAGATGCTAATAGTTCATTCCCTCTAAAAATCTAAAATCCAGAATAAATAGCTACAATAAAGACTCCACATCAACTCTAACTACTCCTCTCCTATTACATACCACTAGGTCCTACACCTATAGAGATGCACGTAACACAAACCAAACCATTTTTTAAATAAATAAATTATCACCCCCACGAAACTGAAATAAAAATCACACCATATCAGACATAATGTAACTATAAAACAAAGAATCTCTTCATTTATTTATTTATTAAAATGGAAGCTTAATTACAATATAATGGAAAGAATTGTACGTAAGTATGTATAGATTTCAAGTCTCTCTCTTATTCTTAATGCTTTGCTTGGTTTCTATCGATCATACCATATGCTATATATATGCATTTATTTTCTAGAGGATTCCAATCCAATCCAATCCAAGCCAAGCTGATGAAATCATCGATGATTCATTTCAAGAAGGGCAGAAGGTGATGAGGTACTTAGCAGCGGTGCATGTAAATGTGCTTGTCTGATCATCATATGCGTAACTGTAGGCTTGAGGACACTGTTCCTTGAAGATTTGCGAGTAGCTCGTGGGTGGACAAGTGGCAGCCGTATTATAGGCACCCGTGCAACAATACTCATCACTCCCAAACGCTTCACACGCACTTTTGCAAGCAATTGTAGTTCCATCAGAACCCGTCACACTCAACTCGGAAGGGCAAACCGAGTTGATATTACCTGAACATCCTACCGTTTGGCAATCACCACTTCCACCTTCTGGAGTCACCGAGAGTGGCAAGTTAAATCCGTCCACAAGGCTGATGTCATAGAAGTCCTTCTCTGTATTACTACTTCCAATAGTGAATTCTATCAAGCTGGCCGGTGGATTTCCTCCTGCACCATTGCATGAAACTTCAGTGGACCCACAGTCTGCGGTTTCACAACTAAAGCTTCCACTTGAAGATGAAGTACAATATGTCCGACCCCATATCCTGCCGGACCAACCAGACGTGAAATCTACGGAACTTGAAGCTCCAGAGCCCAACTCGAAACCAGTTGAAGAAAGTTGGTCCTTGTTATCTCCTGTTAATGTTCCTGGCCAAACTGTGTAACCACAGTTGTTTTGGAACGTGAAGGTAAGTGACAACCCACCTGCATGAAATCCCACATATATAAATAAAACATGTTAATCATTAATTTGCATTTCATCAAATGGTTGTTGTTTGGTTGGAAGGAAAGTACGTACGTGAAATTTTTGTTTTTTTTTTTTTGGTAGTAACATGATATACTGTATAAAGATCAATGTGAATTACACATGGATGGAGTTGAACATAGTTCTTGGATCCATGGATCGGAATTTGGCCAGATTGTTGTGTATGTTACCAACAATGTCTTCCTCGTCAAGGAGTCAACTACACTATTTACCTCCCTTGGAACATTTGAAAATGAAATAGGATGACAAATGGAGTATATCATCTACCACAGGTTTTACTTCTACCGGTGGATAACACAACCGACGTTGAAAATTTTGTTAAAAGATTACTTTACTAATACCTCATTTCTCTTCTAACCAAAAGACAAAACTGATATACCTAAATAAAGCCAGCCAATGATATCACGCCATGTCATCATCGCTATGAACGATCCAATGGATAAGCAATTTGGATCCTCTACTGTCGAGCTGCCCAGGCAGGACCATGCTGCCTAGACACGGCGAGGCGTGCAATGACCGCCTTATCCTTACCCAAGCGCCTTGCCCGAGTGGGGTTAAGGCGGTCATTGCACGCTTCATCATGTCTGGGCAGCACGGTCCTGCCAGGCAGCTCGGCAGTAGAGTATCTGAATCCATGGATAAGGGCCCATCGGATCACACTCCAAAACCCATAATACAATTATATAACGGCAAATCCACTATGTGAGGATTAACTGATCGATCCCACGCTTGATAAGCAGTTGGCAGTTATCACCACACTCTAATAAGGAATACTCATGATTCCTACTAATCAAGAGTCACTCTCCCAAAAGGACTCCACTACTGACTCTCCTACCATAGATGAAAGACTCAATTAACGGGACTCTCCATGATTATCTCCACATACAGTCTATGCTATATATACTCAGGTATAACCTAATAGACACATATTGACTACTAGTGTTTAATTATCTGCTACAAAAGAGACCTGACTTAAGCATCGGAGAATCCCTCACTGGAGAAGACCAGCTCTTTTGTACTTATTCTGTTCTTCTATGGAGGCTACCTCACAGGAGGATCACCTTGAAGGTTTCTTGACGCAACAAAAACCATGATAGTTAAAAGAGAAAGAAGATATGAAAACAAAGAAAATAAACCGTAATTAAGAACAAACCTGAGACAAGGGCGAAGAGAAGGACGGAGAGGAGGGTCATATGTACTCTGGAGTACTCCATTGTTGCTGCTGCTTATGATTTAAGGGATACTTTATATTCTTCCTCAGCCCAATGTGGGTATTTATAGAGGAGGGAGGAAGGTACGTATGAAATATTATTTAATATTTCTTAAGATATGTAGGAATAAAATATTTCTCCGATCGATAAAGAAATAGTAATGGGAAAGTCTAATGTGGACTATGCCAGCTGCTCTTCCCTCTATCTCTCTCGAGTCTCGACCCACCTCCACCTATTGATAAACCGTCAAGCACGGCTGGATTGGTAAATATTATTTCCAAATATGTCAGTTGGTCATATTTTAAGCAATTAATGTATCCTTGAACTAAATTCCCCGACTCCATTGAACACGGCTGGATTGGTAAATATTATTTCCAAATATGTCAGTTGGTCATATTTTAATCAATTGATGTATCCTTAAACTAAATTCCCTGAGTCCATTGAACACGCAATGTCACCCCGAATGATGGAAGTTCCAATTTGACCCTCGAATCCTCAAGGTAGAGAAACCTTAATTCCAACAAGGAAGAAGAGCAAACAAAGTAAGTTGATTCATAAACTCAAGATGATATTATATCAATCAAAATGATCTTAATAGAAGAAGGTCAGATTACAAAGGAATAGGAAACCTAAACAAAACAAGTAACAAAATAAAATAGTAAACTTATATTCCTAAATCGTGCATAAAACTTCGAAGGTGCGTACGCCTTTAAACTTGTGAAATTGGCTCCGAAATATTAATCGAATGAATCAATTGATTTTTATTCAGTGAATTGCCTGAAAATACTAATTACCATTTCCAGAAAGGCATTATTGCACCCGTAACTCCACCCTAGTGAAAAGTTACAACCCTTTGAAGTTGAGCTAGCAAACTAATATTTTCAGCCTGATCAAGTGGACTTCTACCGGTACAATGGATCCATAAATTCTTTGAAAATCTTCTCTGCATCAAAAACTTCATTCTTTTTTATTCTTAGTATCTGTTTGTTTGTTCTTAATTCCATTGTGAATTTGGGATGTGAGAGATATGGATCATCTAACGACTGTCATTTCTTCCTCTTTGAACAATTATGCATGAACTCACCCCCCCCCTTCTCTACAGCCCTGCCCAACCCCGATCTTCTTGTTAGCTTTGTTAAGGAAGAAGAATACACCTGCCCTAGCCCTCACCGCATCCCCCCCCCCCCCACTCTTTTCTACAACCCTAGCTCCACCGTGCCTTTTTTTGGCTTTGTGAAGGAAGAAGAACGCAAATGGAATCTATTCTTAAAAAATCAAAATACCAAATGAATTTCTTATTCATGTAAAATTTTTAATTGATGCATTTAAACAATTTCAATCTCTTGACTAATATCCTATTCCTTGACCTACTTGAAGAAATCAACGAAATTTTGAAATCGAAATCACACCAAAGGGCCTTAGTTAAATAAAAGATTAAGTAATTAGTTTAATATACTGAATCAAATCACATTGTTGAGTAATTTTATATCTTCAATTATTAAATGCATGAGAATTCTTATGTTTTAATAAACTGAAACTCATTTTTAAGTAATTTTATATCTTTTTTTTTCCATTATTAAATTCATGAGAATTATTATGTATTTACTAAGCTACATTAATTTGCTATGAATTTTCTTAGTTTTAAAAGCCAATTAATCCTATAAATAGGCGCAGCCAATAAATTAAAATGGTGAACATTCTATAATGTGTACGGAAGTCCGTTTATCTGTATCTCCTCACCATCTAGTTCTAGACTATCTCGTTTCTGTCATTAATGCCAGCACATATAAGCCAAGAGTATCTTCTTATCAAAAAATAAAAATAAAAATAAAAATGGGTCAAGACTCAAGAGTCTCTTCTTATCAAAAAATAAAAATAAAAGTGGGTCAAGAGTCTCTTCTTATAAACAAGTATATATAAATACCATGACCTCTTCAACTTCTTATTTATTTTGACTAGAAATGACCTCTTCAATTCGTACCCAAAAAAACAAAAAAAAAAAAAACCTCTTCAACTAAATTCAAAGCCGGTGCAGAAAACCGATAATGGTTTAATGATTTTAAGTTTTCTTGATGTTGACTTGATCTAGTCAAAGCTTGTCAAGGTGAATCACGATTATTTTTTTTTTAAATATAATAATTAGATATAAATTAATAATGTGGGTTACCAAGTTTCAACTAGTTTTTCAATTTTAAGAACAAAAAAATTTAAAAGATAAATTGCTAAGTTAACAAAGCATCTGGCCCCATTCCCTCTTCTCTCCCCTCACCTCATTCTCTTCCCTTTCCCTCTCTTGCACTAACATGGAATTAGGTCGCCTTCATGCTCTGAATCACAATGGAAACATTGATAACTTCCTGCAACTGTTTTCTTTCTTTTATTTTTCACCCAATCATGAAATCATTTATAATTAGGGCAAATGATCTGCTGAAATTGACTCAAAGTGCATGTATAATCTATTTATAAAATCCTGTTGTCCAAGATACGTCAAACGTGGGTCGCTGGTGGATGAAGAAGAGAGGCAGAGAAAGCGAAGTTTGTCCAATACGATTCAAACCCTCCAACATGCCTCCACCTCGATATCAAGAGATTAGGGATTGTAGAAAGTTTAGGTTGCAGAGGTGAAAGTTTTTACCTGATTTATTAGGCATGCCGAGGAGGAGTAACAGCAAAAAATACACACAAAAGGGGGGAGAGAGAGAGATAGAGAGATAGAGAGTGTCAAACATCTGTGACTTCGGGAAGTTACATACTCACAAATTACAAAGAAGAGATTGAAGCTTCAATGCTGCTAACCACTAGGGAGTTCAAAAGGCACTAAAGGTTTCATTTTTTCTTTCTCAACAAGCAAACTACTAGTATCGGAACTCTTGATTTTAGGGCATCGAGGTTTTTTACTGTTTTACTCTAAGTGGGTTAATTTAATGAGCTTTAAAAAAATTACCAAAATCGCCCTTTATGTTGTGACTCGGGTAAAAAAATCGAGTCTCATATGACTCAGACAGATTGTAACCGATTCTTGTCAGTTTTTACCCTGATCGAGTCTACATGACTCTTGACCAGATTTTCCAAAATTTTGACTCGACTCGGGTGACTCGGCTGAGTCCAAACCTTGTTTTCCAACTATGGATGTGATAGGTAATAGATAGAAACTAGAGTTGCAAGTCAAAGGGTGGAGCCATTTTAGGGTTATAAACATACCAGATCTAGTTCGATTTCTCTATACGTACTTGCAGGTGCACGTATGTGTGAGACACAACCACATATTTCATTTTTGCCATGTACAAGGGGAGGAGGGGCATTTAGGGAACAAAAGGATAAGTAGTTGCCTCTCAGAATTTTTATTTCATTTGATTTCACTCTTTCTTTTTAATGAGCACTTGGTAAATTTGATGGGCAAAGTATTAATTTTATATTAAAAATAAAACACCATCCTTCTTCTACTCTTAATGGTCTCACCACCACCATGCCACCACCACCGCCCCCTTCCCAGTCCCTCCCCACCCCCTCCTCCTTGCAACTACCACCGCCATTGCTTAATGGTCTCACCACTACCATGCCACCACAACCACCATCGCCACTGCCACCACCATCATCATCACTGTCATCACCACTCCCAGGTCACCACCACCATCACTACCCTGCTGCCACCACAACCACCACCCCCTTCCCAGTCCCCCCCCCCCCCCACCATCTCCTTTCCCAAGGAAATATATAGAATCTATTCTTAGAAATTGAAATACCAAATGGATTTTTTTATAAGAGTTCAAACTTGGCAGGGTGTAGGGGCTTGCTTTCCAATGTCGGAGATGAAGGAGACTAAGAGAGAGAGAGAGAGAGAGAGATACCCATAACAGTCAGTACTAGTTTGAAGGATAGGTAAATTAATGGAGGGCCAAGATTTGTGTAAAACAGATCAATAGTTCAGATGGATTTTAGTGACTAGAATTCTCAGCGCTTAAGCGTTGCTACCACTCACCCCCTTTGATTCTTACTTGATTTCTATTTCCAATAGGGATCTACACATTCTTTTTCCTCTTTCTAAGTTTTGTCCATGATGGTTTCCCCTTTTTATAAAAATTGACACAGTAGGAAGTATGGGGCTAAATCTCATCTAACGCTCACAACCCTCGAATCCTCAACATAAAGAAACCTTAATTCCATCAAGGAAGAAGTGCAAACAAAGTAATTTGATTCATAAACTCAAGATGATATTATTTCAATCAAAATTACCTTAATATAAAATGGTTAGATTACAAAATAAAAGGAAACCTAAACAGCATAAGAAACAAAATAAAATAGGAAACTTATATTCCTAAATCATGCATAAAACATTGGAAGTTACATACACCCCTTAAACTTGTGAATTTGGTTCTGGAATATTAATCCAATGAATAAATTTATTTTTATCTATTGAATTGCTTGTAGAGCACTGATTACCATTTCCAAAAAGATATTATGGCTCCCGTAACTCCACCTTGACGAAAAGTTACAACCCTTTGAAGGTGAGCTAGCAAATTAATATTTTTGGCCCCATCAAATGGACTTCCACCGGTCCAACAGATCCATGAATTCTTTGAAATTCTTCTCTGCATCAGAAACTTCATTCTTTTTTATCTTAATATATATTTGTTTGTTTGTTCTTAATTCCATTGTGAATTTGGGATGTGAGAGATGTGGATCAACCAATGACTGTCATTTCTTCATCTTTGAACATTTGAAGTACTATTTAAATTCAAACAACTTCCTCCTAAACCAATAACATTCCTACATACGTACATAATAGATACTCATTTTTCAGTAAATTTATAATTTTTTCATTATTAGTTTTAGACAGGTAATATCATTTTATTCCAAAGAAACAAAAACAATTACAACCTGCAAAGGCAACCTAAGAGAGATTCATGGAAAGATCCAAGAAACCTAGGAAGGTCCCAACCCAAATAAAACAAGAGGAACTCACCAAAAGGCCAATCCTCAGACTTAGACCACTAACAAAAACCAAAATCACAAAAGAGCGGAATCCAGATGAATGTGAGTGTAGTGAAATGGGTTGGTTTGAAAATTTTGAACCGGTCAGGCGGGTTTGGTTTTGGATTTAGGTTTAAGGTGGGTTCAAACAAATCCCATGTGGTTTTAATTTTAATTTGAAATCTTGCAATATTGACCGTTAGATTGCTATCAGTCCAATTGGCGCCCTTGTAGCGCACGGAAATAAGATGGAAGCGCCACTTTTGGAAGTAGAAGATGTGGATCCCTTGGGGAATGGTGTAGTTGTAATACCGTAAATATAATGATTTTAATTTAAGTACAAAATTATAGGTTTGATATGATGTACCCTTCTTGATTGTCAGATCACAGATGCCTTCCTCAAATAGAAATGTTTTATCTTCTAAACAAAAAAAAAAAAAGAAATGTACGAAATTATCCCTCACAGAGGAGCAGCCCCTCATTGAGTTCAAAATAGAAAATTCCAAAGTTTCAAACACCAAAAGTCCAATGGTCATCTCACCATTACCAGACCGGTGCAATTGCAGCCCTAAACTGTTCCATCGTGATTATCTCTAATCCCTATACGTATAGCTATTTCCATTCTATTGTCTCTTGTGAATTTTGTATTTATTTGGAGATCATGACTGAAGTCACTGAAAAAAACAGAATCAACACTTTCATCTCAGAAGCTATATATTGACCCACACGAGCATTTTCAAACTCCAAAATGGTGAATGGTGAGGTGAAAAATGGATGGATCTGTAGAAGATATTCTCTACAATTTCCTTATACAAGAGAGTTTGATTTCCTGTCTGCATGGCATGTGTCATGTAACATTTGGCAGTTATCTTCATCTCTCCATTAATTTCAGAGAACTAGAAGAAAAGTCATAGACGATCCAAAGAAGAAAAACCTAACTTTGAAAGCCTCTCATGCCATGATTTTCGGAGATAAGAAAAATCCAACTGGCTTAACAAAAAGGCTACGTATCTTAAGCCTATTTAATACCCACCTTGAGGGTAGTGAGAAGAGTAACCAGTACCCCATTCCGACACAAGCAGCAGCAATGGATACCTACAGAGCACACAACCCACTTCTCTTCGTCTTCTTCCTCACCCTTGTCGCAGGTTTGTTCAAGTGGTTTCCTAGCTTTATTTTCATCTTCTCTCTCTTTTAACTTTGTTGCATGGTATATGATAAAAGCAGAGATTAAGGGTTTGTTTGGTGAGTATGAAATACAATTTGGATGGATCCTCTACTACCCACTGCCTGGAGCGCCCCTGCCCGGGTGGGATAGGGTGGTCATTGTGCCACTGTCTGTGTCCGATTAGCAAACAACCGCTTGGTCGGTTGGTCGGTGTCGTGTCAATTGAGTGCATCGCCCCAAGAGGTCTTTCTCTTGTAGGTGGTAGCTGAAGTCTCATTGGGCAAACATATAGGACAGACCATAAAAAAAAAAAATGTTAGCGATTGATAGTGAAACACATCTCAATATCTCACCGTGGACATAGGCAATCTTATTGAACCACGTAGATCCTTGTGTTTGATCGTATGATTATTGTTAGCTATTTCCATTCTTTATGCATCAGTATAGGTTTCGTTTTCAACAAAATGCATGGTTAACATATTTATCTCTTTGCAGGCGGTTTGTCACTTACCTTCAATTTCAAAAACAGCTGTAGTTACACAGTATGGCCAGGAACATTAACAGGAGATAACAAGGCCCAACTCTCTTCAACTGGTTTCGAGTTGGCCTCTGGAGCTACAAGTTCCGTAGATTTCACGGCTGGTTGGTCAGGCAGGATCTGGGGTCGAACATATTGTTCATCTACGAGTGGATTTAAATGTGAAACCGCAGACTGTGGGTCCAGTCAAGTTTCATGCAATGGTGCAGGAGCAAATCCACCAGCCAGCTTGGTGGAATTCACTATTGGAAGTAGCAGTACAGAGAAGGACTTCTACGACATCAGCCTTGTCGACGGATTTAACTTGCCAGTCTCGGTGGCTCCACAAGGTGGAACCGGTGATTGCCAAACGGTGGGATGTTCAGGTAATGTGAACTCGGTTTGCCCTTCGGAGTTGAGTGTGACGGGGTCTGATGGAACCACAATCGCTTGCAAAAGTGCGTGTGCTGCGTTTGGGACTGATGAGTATTGTTGCACTGGTGCTTATAATACGGCTGAGACTTGTCCACCCACCAAATACTCCCAAATCTTCAAGGAACAGTGTCCTGATGCCTACAGTTACGCATATGATGATGAGACAAGCACTTTTACATGCGCCGGTGCTAATTACCTCATCACCTACTGCCCTTAGAAATGGTTGATGATTTCAGAAGCTTGGAATCCAGAAAAATAAATGCATAGATTAATTGCATATGATAGGACCAAGCAAAACATTAAAAATAAGAGAGAGAAATCTGTAGTTTATTGATTGTACTTTTGGGTATATACTTTATACTTTGGTACAATTCTCTCCATTAGTCTGTAAACTTACAATTCTATAAATAAAAGTTGTGGAGGGTATGTTCGTCGGTCCATAAATACATGAAGAAATTACATATCTTCTTTATTATTTTCCTCTCTTTATAGAAGACACTTTTTTTTTTTTTTTTGGCTAAAGGCCAGCAAGATTATTATACATTAGAGAAAAAAAAAAAAAAAAGAAAAAAAGAAAAAAAGATAAAAAAGAGTACAAGTGTTTAACGTTAGGTATATCCAGACTAATACAAGAAAACAATAATAGAGGATTGAAACTCTACACCCAAGAAAGGTAATGATAAATTAGCCCACCTAGAGACCATTCCTGGGTCTATGAACGAGTAAAGAGAAATCTCATTTTCCCCACATAATCCTCCCATAATGTAGCCACAACAGAAGGAGCAAAGTTCAAGAAAAAACAGTAGATTCACCTCTTTTTGTCATGTATTCTCAATTTGTGAATTGTGATCCTTGATAGTTATGTCCTTAAATTCATTGAACAACACAAATAATAAGGAAATGGATTAAGGCTCTTTTTGGTATCATTTACGTTTTCTTTATGGCCTGATTGAAAACAAATTATTGATGAAAACCATTTTTAATTAAAAAATACAAACCGTTTGGTAACTACTATGCATAAATAATTTTGATTGGTGGGTGAAGGAGGAATCCCTTCACCCATCGTCCTCCTCATATTATAATATATAATATAATATAATATAATATTAGGTATTATGTTATTCATTAATTTATTATATTATATATTATAACAATATATTATGTAACTTATAATACAATAATATGTTATGTAATATATAATATATTATGTACCATATTATATATAATATATAATATTTAATGTAATATAAAAGGGAGGATTTTTATTATATATAATATATACTATATGTAGTTTATAATAAATACTATATAATATATTATGAATAATATAATATAATAATAAATGGAAGACTTGTGTTATATATAATATATACTATATGATCGATTTATTATATGTTATAGGGGAAAGTTTTCATACATGGCTCTGTAAGCCGTGTATGTGAGAGGGTGGGAGTTTCAAGGCATTAATTAATGGGTGGGGGTTTATGACTTTTCCAACTCTTTGTGAGAGGGAGGAAACACGACCGTGCATGCTTACATGTTTGGAGAGAGAGAGAGAGATTTTCGTTAATTTAATCATTTTACCCCATTTAGGTAAGCAATTGTGCATATGTTCATTATTGGTACCCGCATAAATGGTCAAAAATGATTTTTAGCCATAATAGATGAATAAGTCTTAACCTATTATGGTTTTTCTATTATTCTGATTTATTTTAAATAGAAATAGGGTCCATAAATGATACCAAACACCTACTAAAACGTTTTTTTTATATAAAAAAAAATCGCTACATAGGATATGGAAAGGGAAGAAGAAAACAATAACCACAAAAGCTTAAAAAAGATGTGGTTTGTTTGGGTCCTCGTTGGGGACCTCTCCGATCTTGTATTATGCACTCTTTTGTTGGTTAATATACACTTGCTGACTTTTAGCGAAAAAGAATATGTTTAAATTTGGATATTGTATGATTTGAGGCATAGTGAATGGGAATCTCAAATGGACTATCGGTTATGGGCTTAGGGTATGATGGCATGTGGTTTATGAGAAATCAGATAAATATAGGTTATGGCTATTTATGATGAACTCTAGGTTAATATAAATTACACAATGTAGGTAAAATTATCTAGTAATTTCTACCTTCACTAGTAATGGGGATAAGAACCCACCGCCCACAATTTAACATGTTTTCAATGTAAATCAAAATAGAGGGATCTAGTTTCAAAGGAGACACTATTTTGGTTAGATATGTTTCCTTTTGCTTCGTTTGGTTGCAAGTAGAATCAAAGGGAAGCGAACGGAAATGAAGGAAAATTTTCATTGTCAAAAAAGAAACACTTGTAATTATTACTTCATGTGACTATATCACTAACTCCAAATTATACCATATTTGGTTATTAAATTTCATTTTACTTTGCATCCAATTCCCTTTGGTTTTCTTACCCAAAAAAAAAAAAAAAAAAAAAAAAAATCCCTCCCTTTAGTTTAAAATATAAAATAAAATTACATTTAAATGTTTCGTTATTAAAAATGGTAAGAAATTTATGTAATATATAATGGGGTAATTATTACAAAAGTTTTTGTTTTAGATTTGAAAATTTTCACTTTCCTACCTTTTAAATTTCCTTACAACCAAACGTAGTCTTCTGTTTACCAAAAAAGAAAAAAAATAGCCTTCTCTTTTCTTCATCTTTTTTTTATTTTTTTATTGTGGTACAAGCAAACTAGTCTTTCATACTTCTGAGCCTACCAGGTGCCACCACCACAACAACAACCATAATCCTCTCTCAAGATCGAGCAACAACAGAGGAGGCCAAGCTATTCCTCTCTATGGGCTCGGAGATCGCTAAACCCACCTTCCCAAAGTCACTAGAGCCTGACAGATCAAAGTCAGGCAAAAGCTTAGTTCCTAGAAGAACTGGTAATCAGTAATCGAATATATCGCGATGCTCCACAACCTTAGAAAGCACCAGAAGAGACCTGTTATGTGCATATAAGAGGTGGATAATTATTTAGATTAACTGTTAATTAGTTATTTATTTTGTAGTTTTTATATGAATTTATAGTAATTGAGGAATTATATTGTAAGTGGAAAGTTATGTACGTGGGTGGGGAGAAGTTATAGGATGTATGGTAACACTCCTTGTATCTTATTTTATCTCTCTAATTAATTATCTATTTTAATTAGAGAGATAAAACGAGTATTTTAGAAAATACTAAAATCTCGGAGGGTATTTTTGAATCCACAGAGGAAATGGATTATTCCATTTCGGCGCATGCGATTACAAGCAACAGAAAAATTCTTTCTACCCGATTTGTAAGAAATATTTTTCCCATGGACGAGGGAGGAGCACTGTTTTCGGTAATTTTGTAATAATTATCTCTATTTTGAATAATTTGGTTTATTGAAACCTAATTTTAGGTAATCTTTCAATTTTCTTTAAAATAATTCAATAGTACTTCCTTACAATGACAATTCTAATTTATTTTTTTCCGGTAAAAAGAATTCTGATTTATTTTTAGATAAATGATTAATATATTCAACGAAGCCTTAAAAATCTTTCTCCACCAAAAAATAGGGGAAAGAATGATAAATAAGAAAGAAGAAAAAAAAAATTGAAAAAACTTGAACAAAACTACTGCTTATCCCAGAGAGAACTCAAAACTGCTAGGCAACGGGGCCAATTCACCCCTGCTAAGTGCTAACCCCTTTTCCACTTAAACTTCTTCTAAAATTTCTTCAATAAAATAGGGACAACCAAAACATGTCACTTGGTCGTACTCCTAGTGACTTCAGTCGACTGAGGAGGGTGAGAGCTTGACGGAACTAAGTTGGCCTTCTTATTTCCAACCATGTTTGGAATTCTGATCTTATGACTTATTAATAAGATGAAGAACTGTTCAAAGACCAAATGACTCCATCCATTATTTATAGTTGGTCCAACTCTTAGACGGGTCAAATTGGAACTCCCGACATTAGCGGTGACATGCTTGTTCAATGGAGTTGGGTAATTTATTGAAAAGCATACAATTACTTAAAATATGACCAAACTGAGATATTTGGAAATAATATTTGCCAATCAAGCCGTGCTTGACGGTTTATCTTATTGTTTTAACACACACACCTCTCAAAAGACTTTTCCTATTATTATTTCTTCATTCCAGAAAAAGATTCTTAGTACCTTACTCCCTCTGTAAATAATACCGGCCGCCCATGAAGCGAGGAAGATTATCAAGTGTATATCCCTTCAAACACAACCAGCAGCAATGGAATCCAGAGTACATATGGCGGTTCTCTCTGTCCTTCTTTTCGCCCTTGTCTCAGGTTTGTTCTTACGGATTACGGGAGCTTCATGCACTGGGTACATCCTTTTATCTTCTAAGTTTGCCTCTTGTATCCTATCTTTAACTTTGTTTCATAGGAGAATAACAACGTGATTTATTCCTGGCTCGGAAGGCTCTATCGGTCTAACTCTACTCCATGGTTTCAGGAGATGTGTTCTCTTAACCTCCCCCCTCTCCCATCTCCCTACCCCCCCTGCATAGGCTGCCTGTGTGCCTGAGTGCAGGCTGCGCTGTGGCACAGAGAATATATATTCTCCCTTAAATAAAATACTTCGGATCGGTTTGGTTAGAAGTGAAGTGAAATGAGCGATCCGACTCCTCTACTCCTGCCTGCCTGGCACTGTCGTACACCCCATACACAAGCGTTGCAGAAAGTACTTACCCCCGCTCAGGCAAGGCGCTCGGGCAGGGGTATGGCGGTACATTCCGCCTTGCTTGTGTGTGGGGCGCACACAACAATAGGAGCAGGCGGAAGTAGAGGAGTCGAATTGGTGAAATGAGAGATACTAAAGTAATCTTAAACAAAATTTTCACTTTTCTTCATATCATACAACCATTTGAAATGCATTTTAATTTATTTATTTTAATCTCGGTATCGATTGGATCAGAACGGATTGAGATTGGATCTAGTGGATTGGATTGGGATCGGCCAAAATCGGGTAAATATGACACTTTCACCTCTGTTTTTTTTTTTTTTAATTATAAATTATCCGATTTTTTTTTACCTTTTTACCTCTGTTCGTACAAGTGGATTGAATCGACATTGGAATCGATCTCGGCTGATATTGATCCGATCCGGCCAAAATCGGACGATCCGATCCTAGATTACGAACTGTGCCTTGCACACAATGATTAACTTGTTTTATATATGTGGGATTAATGCAGGAGGGTTGTCACTTACTACCTTCACGTTCAAAAATAACTGTGGTTACACAGTTTGGCCAGGAACATTAACAGTAAATAACAAGGCCCAACTTTCTTCAACCGGTTTCGAGTTGGCCTCTGGAGCTACAAGTTCCGTAGATTTCACCGCAGGATCTGGGGTCGAACATATTGTTCATCTTCAAGTGGAAGTTTTAGTTGTGAAACCGCAGACTGTGGGTCCAGTCAAGTTTCTTGCAATGGTGCAGGAGCAAATCCACCAGCCAGCTTGGTAGAATTCACTATTGGAAGTAGTAGCACAGAGAAGGACTTCTACGACATCAGCCTTGTGGACGGATTCAACTTGCCGGTCTCAGTGGCTCCACAAGGTGGAACCGGTGATTGCCAAACGGTGGGATGTTCAGGTAATGTGAACTCGGTATGCCCTTCCGAGTTGAGTGTGACGGGTGCTGATGGTATTACAATTGCTTGCAAGAGTGCGTGTGCTGCGTTAGGGAAGGATGAGTATTGTTGCACTGGTGCCTATAATACGGCTGCCACTTGTCCACCCACGAGCTACTCGCAAATCTTCGAGGAACAGTGTCCTCAAGCCTACAGTTACGCATATGATGATGAGACAAGCACATTTACATGCGCCGGTGCTAATTACCTCATCACCTTCTGCCCTTAGAAATGGTTGATGATTTCAAAAGCTTGGAATCCAGAAAAATAAATGGATAGATTAATTGCATATGATAGGACCAAGCAAATTAAAGTAAAGCATTAAGAATAAGTGAGAGAAATTTGTAGTTTATTGATTGTACTTTTGGGTATATACTTTATACTTGAGATATCTCGAAAACAAAACAACGGCCTATCCCAGAGAGAACTCAAAATCGCTAGGCATCAGGGCCAACACCCCTGCTAATCTCGAATCGTTATTGTCTATGGTTCTCTGACCGGTGCGGTTCCCTAGTGCCTCTCACAAGAAGGGGGTGGGACCCACCCGAGACACTTGACCCAACACTCTGCCCGGGTGGGATCGATCCACCCTCCTCTTGTGCGAGGCACTAGGGAACCGCATAGAAAAGAAAACCTTTCTACTTTAACTTCTTCTATGATATTTTTTGGCTTCTTCTAAAATTTCTTCAAAAAACTAGGGACAACCAAAACAACATGTCACTTGGGCCTACTCTTAGTGACTTTAGTCGACTGAGGAGGGTGAGAGCTTGACGGAACTAAGTTGGCCTTCTGCCCACCACGTGTGGAATTCTGATCTTATGATTTATTAATAAGACGAAGAACTGTTCTGAGGAAGAAATGACTCCATCCATATATATATATATATAGTTGGTCCTACTCTTAGACGGGTCAAATTGGAACTCCCATCATTATCTTATTGTTTTAACACAAACCTCTCAAAGACTTTTCCCATAACTGTTTTTTTATTCAGTCGAGAAAGAGATTTTTACTGATACGTACCTTACTCCCTCTCCTCTATATATTCCCATCATGAAGCAAGTAAGATTATAAAGTATTCCTTCAAACACAAGCTGCAGCAGCAATGGAATCCAAAGTACATTTGGCCCTTCTCTCTGTCCTTCTCTGCGCCCTTGTCTCAGGTTTGTTCTTAATTACTGTTTATTTTCTTTGTTTTCATATCTTTTTTCTCTCTTTTAACAAAATTTTCACTTTCCTTCCAACCAAACAACAACCATTTGATGAAATGCACATTAATGATTAACTTGTTTTATACATATATATGTGGAATTGCATGCAGGAGGGTTGTCACTTACATTCACGTTCAAAAATAACTGTAACTACACAGTGTGGCCAGGGACATTATCAGGAGATAACAAGGACCAACTTTCTTCAACTGGTTTCGAGTTGGCCTCTGGAGCTTCAAATTCCATAGATGTCTCGGCTGGATGGACCGGCAGGTTCGGGGGTCGAACATATTGTTCATCTACTACTAATAATGGAACTTTCAAATGTGAAACCGCAGACTGTGGGTCCGGTCAAGTTTCATGCGGTGGTGCAGCAACATATCCACCGGCCACCTTGGTAGAATTCTCTTTAGGGAGTAGTAGTAATACAGAGCAGGACTACTATGACATCAGTCTTGTCGACGGATTTAACTTGCCGGTCTCGGTAAGTCCACAAGGTGGAAGTGGTGATTGCCAAACGGTGGGATGTTCAGGTGATATCAATTCGGTTTGCCCTTCCGAGTTGAGTGTCACGGGGTCCGATGGAGCTACAATTGCTTGCAAAAGTGCGTGTGCTGCGTTTGGCACTGATGACTATTGTTGCACTGGTGCCTATAATACGCCTCAGACTTGTCCACCCACGAAATACTCGCAAATCTTCAAAGAACAGTGTCCTCAAGCCTACCCATATAATGATGATGAGTCCACAAGCACATTTCAATGCGCTGGTGCTAATTACCTCATTACCTTCTGCCCTTAGAAATGGATGATGATTTCAGCTAAGCATTAAGAATAAGAGAGAGAAATTTGTACTTGACCGGGTTATGTACTTTATACTTGGCTACAATTCTCTCCATTATATTAATTGTAAGCTTTCATGTTATTAATAAATAAATACATGAAGAGATTTCCATTTTTATACATTATGCCTTATATGGTGTGATTTCTATATCAGTTTCATGGGTTGATTTTTATTTAGAAAAAAAAAAATTTGTTTGGATTGATTTGATTTTTGCACATTATTTCAGTGAAATAGAAACCCCCTTGCACCATGAATGACAAGTTTAGCTAATGCCCATTGATGGAATGCAAAAAATCAGTCCGAGGATAATAGGTTGCCTTCAGAAACAGAGATAGCATATAATTTGGATCAAACTAAAGCTTATATATCATTTTAGAGAGCAAAGCACAGTTATGAAGGGAGCTGGTATCCCTGAATCCCAATCCACCTTTATTTTTAGATTGACATAACCTATCCCATGAGACCCAATGAATTTTTTGGGAAACATCATCATCACCCCAAAAGAAATTGGTAGGAAGCTTTCTAACATGGTTGTGATGCGATGCAAGCAATTTAAAATGCATAGAAGCATAATTTCTCATAGAGAACACAACAGACTTCAATAAAACCTCCTTACCAGCATGAGATAGTAGTTTAGACTTCCAACCTTGCACCCTTCCTTCCATCTTTGAAAAGATATATTGAAATAAAGCAACCTTCGAAACACCAAAATCGGTGGGCAATCCCAAATATTTCTTTGGTCCAGGACCAAAAGGAATTTTAAGGATTTTAGAGACCCACTTCTTCAATCTTGGGTGAACATTAGGACCTTTTCTTTTTTTTTTTTTTGTTGCTAAAAGGTCGTGTATATTAAGAAGAAAAAAAATGATACAAAAGGCCTAGAATAACCAGAAATAAAGACAACCACTAGAAGGAAACCCCCACCTATGATAGAAACAAGGGAACCACTAGCAGCCAAACTAAATGTCAAAGAACACTTCTTCAAATTAATTGCCTGCCTAAAAACCCTGCTGTATAGTGATAAAGCATCTCGAAAATAATGTATCTCATCAATATGAACTACTGAAAAAACCAAACTACCATTAGCAAATAGAAGATGTATAATTAAAGAGCAAGAGTATTAGAAGAAAAAAAAATTAAAGAGCAATAGTAAAATCAAATGAAATTGAAATTCTGAGAGGCAACCACATATCCCTTTTGTTTTCATAAATACCCCTCCTCCCATTATAAATGGCAAAATCGGGACATGTGGTTGCCTCACACATACGAGCACTTGCACGTATGTGTAGAGGAACTGAACTTGACCTCCTATAGTTATAGAGTTCAGTTCCTCTGCACGTACGTGCAGGTGAACGTATGTATGAAAGGTAACCATCTATCCCATTTTTGCCATTTACAAGGGGAGGAGGGGTATTTAAAGAAACAAAAAAGACAAGTGGTTACCTTTCACATGTTCAGCTGCATGCATGTGGAGATGATCCATTCTCATGATTATAACCTTAAAATGGCTCCATCACTTTACAAGTCTAGTTCCTATTTAGCAACCACATAAAAATAAAAAAAAACTTAAACCATTAAACCATTATCAGTTTTCTACACCGGCTCTGAGTTTAGTTATATATTGTTAGTTCACATACACCAAGATCCAAATTATCTAGGGTTTGGATCATACCTAAATGTGTATGGAAGCACAATGGAAGAAAGATCAAATACCGAGCTTATGGTTACGAGCACACGAACAAAGCACCATGATCTCGATAGGTTTCTCCGCTTGAGAAATCCACGCCAAAAAACCCTAGGCAACGATGGAAACCCTAGGAAACACAGAAGTTGAAGAAGAGGAGAGAAAATCCGGAATGATGTTATATCGTACATATTAGGGTCTGCGCTATAAAGACTTATTTATAGCTAAACAGCGACCCACCTATGTCGACTCCCACTGGGAGTCATAGAGATCAACAGAGAAAGGGGTTGGTCACTAAAGTGACCGCCTCCCTCCGTCACGCGAGTCGTGACCTGCCCCTTGTGGGCGGTCCTTATTGGGCCCAAGCCCAATACCGATTTACATATATAATGACCATGTGGTCCATAAGGTGAAGAGGTCATGGTCTTTTTCCATACTTGTTTAGTTGTTTATAAGAATAGACTCTTAACTCTTTTGTTTTTTTGTGATAAGAAAAGACTCTTGACTTATATGTCGCACGTAATGCTATCTGTGAATTACAGTCACGAACGACTAAACAAACTAAATGAATGTAGTTTAGCAGGGTCAGATCCCTCTACTGCCGAGCTGGCTGTATTGTGCTCTACTGCACAGACACAGTAAGGCGCATAATGACTACCTTACCCCTACCCGAGCACTTTGCCCAAGTGGGGGTAAAGCGATCATTTCAAATGACACCCTACTGTGTCTGCACAGTAGGGAAGTTGGGGCAGCTCGGTAGTAGAGGATCGGATCCAGTTTAATAACTACATAATAATTCTCATGCATTTAATAATGGAAAAAATTGTTACTTGGATTAAGCAATGTGTGGAGCCTACTATGTTCTCGATCCTGGTGAATGGAAGTCTCACCAGGTATTTTGCTAGTAGTAGAGGTATTACACAAGGAGATCCTATGTCTCCCTATCTTTTTATACTAGCTATGAAGGGTCTATCCATGATGTTGCAACAGCTTGTGGTGGAAGGTCGGATTTACCTTATCCCAAGATGTAAGCCTCTGTTACTTTCTCACTTGGTCTTTGCTGACAACTTGATGGTGTTTGTTAAGGCTGGTTGTTTGTTAGTGTCTGCTGTTATGGAAGTTGGCCTTGAATACCTTCTCATCAATCTCTAGTCTTATGGTGAATCAGTCTAAATCGTTTATCATTTTTGGGGGGGTTAACCCCCAAATTCGAGAACAATTACTGGTGTTGTCTGGGTTCACAGAAACTCAATTGCCAATTAAGTACCTCGGTGTCCCATTAATTTCAGGAAAGCTGTTACACCTGCACCCGGGATCATAATTAATTATTTTTTTTTTCCCTTGACTTATAGTTACCACTGCCATGTATGCTGGTGAGCTGTTCTTGATGGTGGTCAAACCCAGCTACAAGATCATTGACCATAGTACGGGTTTACCTGTGGAAGAAAGATTTCCTCAACCGGCAGTGGGGAAAATTCGTCGATAGCAACTTTGTCAACTATCCTCCTAGTACTAGCCCGGAAAGCGAAGAGTTTCGGAGAGAGTACCCTGGACCATCGCCTCAGTTGAACACTTCGTTCAGTGATGAACTTGGCATTGCTGTGGCGAGGCTATTTGGGGTAATGGGTGATGCGCCATGACAATGGAGAAGTAAGTTTTAGCCCTTGACTTATTTATTTACCCTTTCCTTCGATGTCCTCTAAGTGCGGGTCAAGTTTTGAACCGCCTGGGCTATTTTAGCCGTTTGTAGAATATTTTTATAGTGGATCCCACTTACCTCGGCAAATGTGTGAGGGACTTGTGTTCCATTATCATGTGGACCCCACTTAATAATCTCCTTTTCCTATTTGGACCAATGGGTTGACCCATTTAATTTAAGTGACCCATTTAACTTAAGTGACCCATTTAAATCTATTTGACACAAAATGGGTTTTGACCTATTTAATACCCAACCAAACAGACCTTAGTAAGGGTTTAAATTATAAATAGGAGCTTAGATTCCCTTAGCATTTGCATTCCCTCCTCCAACCAAAACGTGGGAAGAAGGGAAAGAATAGAAAGAAAGAAGAAAGGAGACGAGAAGAAGGAAATAAGGAGGGGAAGAAGAAGAAGAAGAAGGGAAGGAAGGGAGCCCTTGCTGTCCTTCCCTTGAAGCTCATCTCATCCTCCCCTCTTGAAGACCAAGCCGAGAGAAGAACCTGTGGAAGGAAGGAGTGAAGGAAGGTGGGTGAAAGGGCTTGGCTGGAGGTTTGAGACCCCACCCTTGGAACCCTAAACGTGGAACTCCTTTGTCTTGGTCAGGTAGGCCATTAAGCTCTCATCCCTTCTTCTATTTTTGGGTTTTGGGGTTTGGAAAATGGGAAAGACTTGACCTAGGGTTCCACTTGGAACCCAAGGAATCGATGGAACCTTTAGCCTAGGCTATTGTGGAGTTATTGCACTCCATGGCTAGCCCTAAGACTCACAATCTCATTCTATTTAAAAGACATAGGATTTCTACCCTATCATGCTTTAGAATAGGTTCTTCTTGGATTCTTTTCTTGAATCCCTTGGGTTGTATGGACCTAATAAGGTCTTAGGACCCTAATAGACCTAAGGGGGAAGCTCCTTTGAAGTCTCCTTACCTTTAAACCCCTTGAAATATGAACTCTTAGTGAAAAACCTCTTGAATCTTGGACCTGGAGGTATGAGGTTTTACATGTGGTTTTAAGACCTACGAGAAACCACCCTGAAATCACCTCCCTGTGTAAGCCCCTGGTTAGCTAGGATTTACGTACGGTTTCATGTTCTGAGAAAAACCACCCATAAAACTGCACTTGGCTGAGACTTTCTTGAGCCCCTGGTAAGCTAGGATTTACATGCGGTTTTAGGAATTGGGCATAAGACCACCTATAAAACCACCCTGCCTCTGAAACCTTATACTTAGATGATTTATGGGATACCTTTTGGGGATCCTCCCCTTTACTTGTTTAACCCTATTCTCACTCTTTCTTTAGGTTTAAAATTTCCATCTTGTGATATGTTACTTAATCACAGCGACAACTTGTAACATCGGGGCATAACCTATATTGTGAGTGGGTTTGGTTGTTGTTTGGGCTTACTATATTTAATTGTACATGTACCATGCTACTAGTATACTTTATTAAGCATGATTGCGCATCTTGCATACTTTATAATACTTGATTGAAATGATGATATTGTGATTGTTTTCTATCTTTTATTGGGTTACGGTGTCGGTAAGTGCTAGTGCCGGAACCCCAGGAATATATAATATCTTTTATTGAATGTCATATTGAACTGTATGCGCCGTGCCGTGCTGGTACCCGGGTACTAGATGAAATGGGACGTTGATGCACCCGGAATACCTCTCGGGACGATAGGACTTGCATGTAGTATATCTGCGGGTAGGACTTTTGTACCCTTATGCTACGACCCTTACCAATAGGGGTTTAGGTGTTGGTTAACCAGAGCCCAGATTCTGTGGTGTGAGAGAGAGCCAGTCATGGTAGTAATGGTTATCGGGGTCTGTCACTGGATGGTTTTGGTGGCTTTGACTGGCGTAGGTCCCTTGGTGACAACTGAGGTTTTATTGTGGTGATAATCGAAGTGACTCACAGTGTCTCCCGAGTTATCACAATAGCATATACCTCTGACTTAGATTGTGTGCTAGGTGGAAAAAAAAAAAAGAATTAACATGTGCATACACCATTGGACTATATGTGCATTGTATGTTTGTGAATCCCCATCCCCTCACTGGCTCAATGGAGCTAACCCCCTCGTGTTCACACTTTTTAGATTATGATGCAGGTGGCGGAGGAGCACTGCGATCGATGCCCTCGAAATGATTTTGCCTATAAGGCATACTGATGGCTGGGACTTGGTCCCCTTTTATATTTTGACTTTTGGGCCTTGTGCCTTTGTAATAATATTGTCTGTTTACACTATTAAATTTGTGTAGTACTATATGGTCAGCTCAGGATGAAAACTTTAAACTATATGTATCACTTAGGAGTTTGGGCATGAAATAACTATTATGGTAAATGCTTCCACTTGTATTTTTGAACTTTCAAAATATACTATTTCTTCCTTCGCGCTCTAATATTACTGTGTTGTTAATATTAGTTCTGACTGTGTATTGGGACACTGCATCTATGATCCTGGCAGTGGTTGGGATGACACGTGTCGTCCTAGTCATACCCTTTTACTATATTTTATCCCTTGTCGGGATGGGGGTGTGACAGAGTGGTATCAGAGCGTGATGCTCTGCACCGATCACAGTCTGGCGGAGACTCCTGAATTACTCTCCACAATTAGATCTTATTCTAAAACATGCAAGACAATAAGCTATATGGTTGTGAAATTAGGGAGGACTAATTGGTGTGAAAACTGAGAACAGTAGCTCATAATAGGGATAACAGTACACATTAGTATAAATTAAGTCAATAATAAAATTCCCTTGTTTGGTACTCGGCCTTCTACTGAGGCGGTTATAAAACTTGATCAACAAGGAAAAACATATATCCGATTAGTTAGAATCCAGCTGAAAATTTCTTTGACCCTGTGAGCGGGAATACTGTTAAAAAGAAAAGAAAAAAAAAAAAAAAAAAAAAAAAAAAAAAAAAAGCAAAATCGAACAAAAAGATGATCCCAAAATTATAGCAGAAAATTCTATAAAAAGTTCCTTACATAGTTAAATAAAAACTACTTAAGAGTTCTAAAAGAAAGAAAATAAACTAAAACAGCAAAATACCAATAGAAAAGAGGGACTGAAATGCTAAGGTTTAGCCTCCCCTTGCCCTCCAATGTGTAGCAAAACTAATATTAATTCTGCCATCCTATTGCCAATTAAGCAATGGGCATAATACTAAGCATTAGAATGGACTTCCACAAAACTAAGCATATTGGAGGTAATACTACTTACCAAGCAAAAACAGTAATATAGAGTCATTACAGCCTGATGATAAGTTAGTTAAAGAAAGTAAACTTTTATTTCACCCTCACTTGCAAACCAAAACATAATGCATACCGAAGTCAATGGTGCAAGTAATAGGGTGTGTGAATAAGTTAAACTAGTAATATATATATATAATAAATAAATAAATAAAAATTTTTGAAGAGTTTTCAAATCCATTCATGCAACCCATTGTACTCCACCATGGGTGAATCAAGTCTCAGCCCAAATATTGATGTGTTTCTTTCCAAATCTCTATGTAGAGTAATAAAGGAGGAATGCAGTAGCAGTCCTCTGTTTTATCTTTGTGATTAACTAAATGCACAACTAAAACTAAGTAGTGCAAGTGTGTGCTCGAGTGTGAACAAGTGTAAGCCAGTAAAAAGGGGAATTGAGGCTATGCAAGGCAATGTACATGAGCTAACCACAAAAAAAAGAAGAAAAAAAAAGTACAACTGTGATTAATTGGAATAAAGTCTTAAACCCCAACAATGAAACCAAGTAATGGGCTGTAATAAGTAAAGAAAAGTACAAATGTCTATCACACTCCTGGTAAAAAATATATATATATATATATAGCAATGATAATTGTTATGTCTTCGAAGTGTAGTTTGAAGAGAAAAGGGGGGGTTTGTTCCCTTAGAAATATCAAATTAATGCACTTAAGAATATTGGATTAAAATTAAACTGAAATGCAATTTGAAGAACTATCCTTCTCTCACCTTAACTAAGAAGAATTGGAAAGGATCCACTCTAGAGAGAGAATTTACATTCAGGCATTCTTTTAGGAACCTATCTCAGTAGCCCAAAGCATGTGTAGATGGGTCTATACAGCAAGTATACGAGAGATAAATGGTGGATGTGTGCATAAGCTTGCGGATATAGAGACAATCAAATCAAATAAACTATAAGTTGGTGTTACACACGGTGATTATTGCACACATGGTTCAAGTAATAAGTAGAAATCTCAGCTAAGGGTTGGATGCTTTTCCAAAGCAGAGTATAGGATCTAGAATAGTTGATCAAGTGCATGACTGAAATATTAAGCAACTTAAATAACTAGTAGTCTATGGAAAGATGACCTCATACATGCCCTGTTAATTGTGAAACTAGGTTGTACATTGATTTGTATACAAAGAAGAGATTACAATGAGCATTTATATACAAAAGATAGCATAAAAGGATGAGAGAATCCTTAGTACAAAAACATTATAAGAGATAAAGTGGGGGAAAATGGTTATATACATGTCATATCGAAAATTCCCCAAGGACAGTAGAGAAAATTTGGTTAGAATGGAGAAGGATCCAAAATCCTTGTCTAAACTCATGGAAGCAGTGAGTAAGAGCATAAAACGTAAGAAAACATAAAAGAACTATAGACCCTAAGCTTAGGATTCCATGTCACTGTCACTGTCAGTCTCTATGTTGGAATGTAGAAATTTGCGGGTGGTTGATCAGGTGATTATATGATCTACTTGTAATTTGCACTTCAACAGCCTAAGCCAATAGTGGAATTTTCGACTAGCTTTCCTTGGTCAATCCAATTCTAACCCATAGTACTCCTCCTTTATGTTTTTCCCATCACTTACGACTTGTCATGCATGCATATGTGTGTGGGATCTCAATGACTTAAACTCTTTTTTTGTGCTTTGATAATTTGACTCCTTTTTTTATGAGGGTGACGAATGAGCAGGTACTTGAAATGGTCCGTACCCGTTCTAGTGGGAATCGTTCCCCTCCCCATGATGAGGCCGTGGACTCCTCAGGTGCGGTTCTGTTAGAGACATCTCCAGTTCAAAATGATGCGAAAGTTACCGCAATGCTGAAAAACATGTGTCAAGCTATGCTACAGGATCATGCAACAAGAGCAGCACTAATTCATGCAAACCATGAAAGCCCAGCTTCAAGCAATAGCAAGGGAAAGGCAACCAGTGCCCCATCGCAAGTGCCATCACCTATACCTCCCTCAGAACCTTCTACCACTAGTGCGCAGGGCAACCCACCCCTTGTACCTGCTGCACAATCCTCCCTCACTGCTCACGATGTCACCACTATGGTGAATGATATGATGAGAAGTTTCTTGCGACGCCAAGATGAATTTTTGAAGGACACGTTCTTGGATATGCAAAAAGACCTTTAGCAACGTCAAGAACTATTCATGAATGAGGTAACTACTATAGTGCAACATCAGCAGCAGCAGTTCATGGCTAGTCTGAATGCACAGTTTCACACTACGCAATGGGCACAGGCTGTACCAGCGACTCCTCCAATGTCGGATACACACCCTGTACCTGATAAGTCTGGGAAGGACGGATAAGAGGAGGAATACGTAACTTAGCCAAGATCTAGAAAGAGACCTATAAGTCCACAGGAACTCGTGGGAACCAATAAGAATTTTAAAGGGACCTACCCTGGTTCGACTCCAGTGTAGCCTGGGAGACGGAGTGCAACTCCACAGAACTGGTCATCACGGTCCACCAATACCCCTCAGGTTTGTGATCCGAATATTACTTGCTATGGATGCAGCGAGCAGGGGCATATGATTAGGAATTGCCCATACTGTAAGGCCGAGTACGTGCCATATCTGAATGTCTTGTATCTCGAGGAGTCACAGCGGGATAGTGGGTCCCAAGGCAACGTCTCACCATGATTCTAGAGTGGACAGAGTCATCACCGAACGCAATGACAGGTATCTTATTCCTAATGCCTGGCATGCATTGTTTCCTTCACAATGCTAACATGACTTTAAGACGAAGTTCATTGTGTTAGAAATCCCTTAGTATGTAGCCTACTATCGGTGAGGGACTCACCAAAGGACTTATTACGTAGTCTAACGATTAGAAGGAGGGTTGTTCTTTTCTTTTCTTTTATTTTTTCGTAGCCTCAGTGATTAGGCCGGGCTTCTTTAGGAGATACGTGTAGTGCTAAGATTGGCCCCAAATACCCTTGGGTGTGCCTATTCTTGGCCTTGTTCACCCCTGAGTACCACTTAAGATTTTCAGATGGAGATTTCGGTATTGGCCCTGAGTGTACCTTAGGAGAGCTGATTCTTAAATCTTGCCTGACCTTGAGTGTCACTTAGGTGGGTCGACCGAGTTTAAGCATCGGCCTCATGCGTCCCTTTGGGATTGCTATTCTTATAACTCTTTAGTGACCGTACTGAAAGTACTGAGAGCGGTCCTGAATGCTCTTGGGTGAGCCTATGGCACCCGTGTCACTTGGGAGTACCATTCCTAGGACTTGTTGGTAACCCTACTGAAAATGCTGGGAATAACTTGGTATATGGGCCTAGTCAATGGACCTTGTCCTGTAGGATCTTAGATGGGTGTCTAAATTTCAGAGGGGCAGTGAAAGACTGTAAGGCGTGTAGTGGAGTGTTAATACGGCTATTCACCTACAACCGAAGGATGGTTAGAAGAGGTAGCCTAAACCTGAGGATAAATAATAAGAAAGGAAATTTAATAGGCTGGTTTCAAATGGGTTAGTTGAATGATCAATAGAGACCCTGATTGGAGGTCATTTGTGACACCTCACAGACTAGCGACAACTCTATTTGAACTTTACTTGGTTCATCCAAACCTTGTTTAGACTCATAGAGAAAGTCCTACACCATGATTTAACCTTCCAAAAAGACTTAGCAAACCGTACCTGAGAACTTCTTGTTCTTGTGGATTGACCTAGATGACAGATAGGTCCATAGGGATATGAATGTAATTATTGAATCTATGCCTACGTTTTGGTGTGATAAATATATATAGATATCCCTTAGAACCTTGGACTGGTGTGACTAGAGTGATTCTCTGGTACTACAAGTATGACCTTGCCTTGACCTTACTATGACTAGTTAGATGAGCCCCGACCTTGGTTATGTTGATCACGGGTTAATATTTAGTGAATTTAACAGTGATCGGGTAAGTTAATTATTTAAAAAACCTACTAAAATGAATTGACTTGGACCAAAACTATTAGAAGGTGGTTGGTTCTCAAAAGATGACTGATTTGGACTTTTCCCCGTGGGATAACTATGTAGTAGGTTTAAAGGTTGTGAAAGATGAAACTGAAGGATGTAACAAGACCTTCTCTAACAACAGATATGAATGGGACAATGGATCACCAAATGCGTTCCCTCCGTACTGGGAGTGAATTATAGGAGATTCCATCAATATTCCAAATCATTCTAAAGTTGGGTTAGGTAATGAGATAACCAGCTGTGAAAGCCTTCAGAATGTGAACCCTATGTTAGGAAATAGACAGGTTAAGTCCTATATCCGAACAATTACCAGAGTAGTGAAGGCCAGAGTGGCATCACTTGATCTGGAAGACCTAGGGAACTTTTGTTCCTTGTGGCTTAGTTTAGTGTGTAAAGCCTTATGTTATCTCTGGAGTGTTGTAACCATTGACCCTTAACCCAATGGAACCTAGGGTTATTGTGAACCACACCCCTGTGATAATGTGACCCTATAAGGAAAAGGGAATTGTAGAACCTGACTTGCTGTGCCATGTAGGCACTCCCTCATCTTGACCCGACCTTTGACTTAGTTTGAGATGTGGGTGACTTAGGATGTTGTTATTCAACAACCCTTATCCCTTGAGACCCTAGCTGCCTCAAATTTTGGGGACGAAATTCTTGTAAGGTGGAGGGGATGTTACACCCGCACCCGGGATCATAATTAATTATTATTTTTTTCCCATGATGTGTAGTTACCGCTGCCATGTATGCTGGTGAGCTGTTCTCGATGGTGGTCAAACCCAGCTACAAGATCATTGACCATAGTATAGGTTTGCCTGTGGAGGAAAGATTTCCTCAACCGGTAGTAGGGGAAATTCGTTGATAGCAACTTTGTTGACTATCCTCCAAGTATCAGCCTGGGAAGCGAAGAGTTTTGGAGAGAGCACCCTGGACCGTCGCCTCAGTTGGACACTTCGTTCAGCGATGAACTTGGCATTGCTGTGGCGAAGCTATTCGGGGTCATGGGTGACGCGCCATGACAATGGAGAAGTAAGTTCTAGCCCTTGACTTATTTATTTATCCTTTCCTTCGATGTCCTCGAAGTACAGGTCAAGTTTTGAACCGCTTGGGCCATTTTAGCCGTTTGTCGAATATTTTTATAATGGGTCCCACTTACCTCAGGAAATATGTGAGGGACTTGTGTTTCATTATCATGTGGACCCCACTTAATAATCTCCTTTTCCTATTTGGACCAATGGGTTGACCCATTTAATTTAAGTGACCCATTTAACTTAAGTAACCTATTTAAATCTATTTGACATAAAATGGGGTTTGACCTATTTAATACCCAACCAAACAGACCTTAGTAAGGGTTTAAATTATAAATAGGAGCTTAGATTCCCTTAGCCTTTTCATTCCCTCCTCCAACCAAAACGTGGGAAGAAGGGAAAGAATAGAAAGAAAGAAGAAAGGAGAGGAGAAGAAGGAAAGAAGGAGGGGGAGAAGAAGAAGAAGAAGGGAAGGAAGGGAGCCCTTGCTGTCCTTCCCTTGAAGCTCATCTCATCCTCCCCTCTTGAAGACCAAGCCAAGAGAAGAACCTGTGGAAGGAAGGAGTGAGGGAAGGTGGGTGAAAAGGCTTGGCTAGAGGTTTGAGACCCCACCCTTGGAGCCCTAAACGTGGAGCTCCTTTGTCTTGGTCAGGTAGGCCATTAAGCTCTCATCCCTTCTTCTATTTTTGGGTTTTGGGGTTTAGGAAATGGGAAAGACTTGACCTAGGGTTCCACTGGGAACCCAAGGAATCAATGGAACCTTTAGCCTAGGCTATTGTGGAGTTATTACACTCCATGGCTAGCCCTAAGACTCACAATCTCATTCTATTTAAAAGACATAGGGTTTCTACCCTATCATGCTTTAGAATAGGTTCTTCTTGGATTATCCTCTTGAATCCCTTGGGTTGTATGGACCTAATAAGGTCTTATGACCCTAATAGACCTAAGGGGGAAGCTCTTTTGAAGTCTCCTTACCTTTAAACCCCTTGAAAATGGAACCCTTGGTAAAAAACCTCTTGAATCTCGGACCTAGAGGTATGAGGTTTTACATGTGGTTTTAAGACCTACGAGAAACCACCCTGAAATCACCTCCCTGAGTAAGCCCCTGGTTAGCTAGGATTTACATGCGGTTTCATGTTCTGAGAATAACCACCCATAAAATTGCACTTGGCCGAGACTTTCCTGAGCCCCTGGTAAGCTAGGATTTACATGCAGTTTCAGGAATTGGGCATAAAACCACCCTGCCTCTGAAACCTTCTACTTAGATGATTTATGGGATACCTTTTGGGGATCCTCCCCTTTACTTGTTTAACCCTATTCTCACTCTTTCTTTAGGTTTAAAATTCCCATCTTGTGACGTGTTACTTAATTACAGCGACAACTTGTAACATCGGGGCATAACCTATATTGTGAGTGGGTTTGGTTGTTGTTTGGGCTTGCTATATTTAATTGTACATGTACCATGCTACTAGTATACTTTATTAAGCATGATTACACATCATGCATTACCTTATAATACTTGATTGAAATGATGATATTGTGATTGCTTTCCATCTTTTATTGGGTTACGGTGCCGGTAAGTGCCAGTGCCGGAATCCCAGGAATATATAATATCTCTTATTGAATGTCATATTGAACTGTATGCATCGTGCCGTGCTGGTACCCGGGTACTAGATGGAATTGGATGTTGATGCACCCAAAATACCTCTCGGGACGATAGGACTTGCATATAGTATATCTGCGGCTAGGTCTTTTGTACCCTTATGCTACGACCCTTACCAACAGGGGTTTAGGTGTTGGATAACCAGAGCCCAGATTCTATGGTGTGAGAGAGAGCGAGTCATGATTGTAATGGTTATCAGGGTCTGTCACTGGATGGTTTTGGTGGCTTTGACCGGCGTAGACCCCCTGGTGATAATTAAGGTTTCATTATGGTGATAATCGAAGTGACCCACAGTATCTCCCGAGTTGTCACAGTAGCATATACCTCTGACTTAGATTGTGTGCTAGGTGAAAAAAAAAAAAAATTAACATGTGCATGCACTATTGGACTATATGTGAATTGTGTGTTTGTGCATCTCCATCCCCTCACTGGCTCAGTGGGCTAACCCCCTCGTGTATACACTTTTTAGATTATGATGCAGGTGGCGGAGGAGCACTTCGATCGATGCCCTCAAATTAATTTTGCCTACAGGGCATACTGATGGCTGGAACTTGGTCCCCTTTTATATTTTGACTTTAGGGCCTTGTGCCTTTGTAATAATATTGTCTGTTTACACTGTTAAATTTGTGTAGTATTATATGGTCAGCTCAGGATGAAAATTTTAAACTATATGTATCACTTAGTAGTTTGGGCATGAAAGAACTATTATGGTAAATGCTTCCGCTTGTATTTCTAAACTTTCAAAATGTAATATTTCTTACTCCGCGCTCTAATATTATTGTGTTGTTAATATTAGTTCTGACTGTGTATTGGGGCACTGCATCTATGATCCTGACAGTGGTTGGGATGACACGTGTCATCCTATTCATACCCTTGTACTATATTTTATCCCTTGTCGGGATGGGGGTGTGACAAAAGTTGTTAGTTAAAGCCTCTGCCCCCCCTTTTTGATTTTGTTAGGAAGAGATTGGAAGGTTGGAAATCGAAATTCTTATCCTTTGCTAGCGGCCTTCAAATTATTTTATCTGTTCTTCAAGGCGGCTACATTTATTGGTCTAGTTTATTCGGGTTACCTAGCCATGTCTTCAGGAAGCTAGAATCCATGTTTGCTAACTTTTTGTGGTCTGGACCTAAGTTGGAAAGAAGAATTCACTACATAGCTTGGGATATCATTTGTAAGCCCAAAGGGGAAGGTGGGTTGGGTATACAATAGATCAAGGACATAAATGTGGCTGGGATCCTTAAGCAAGTCTGGTGAGTGACGTCTAAGAGAGATTCTTTATGGGTGAAATGGATCCATCATAGGTACTTGAAAATGGATTCTATTTGGATAGTGTAACTGGTTCAAAATTGTTCATGGGTTTGGAGGAAGATGCTTATTCAACACATTGTTGGAGATGGATACTCTACCTATACTTGGTTTGATCCTTGCCTCCCGGTAGGGATTTTGATTAACATATTTGGGGACAAAATAAGGTATGATGGAGGATCTAATAAACTAGCTAAAGTTTAATCCATTCTATTTGAGGGCAGGTGGAATCATAATCCACCAACTTCTGAGGCCCTTATTGAGGTATGGGGACAACTGGGTGGTAATCGGCGTAGGGATGTGGTTATTGATGATGCTACCATTTGGAAAGGTTCCCCTTCTAAGATCTTCTCTACTAGATCAGCCTGGGACATAATGAGTTATTCTTCAGTTAAAGTGACATGGGCATCTACTGAATGGTTCAGAAACTGTATTCCTAGACATTCAGCGATGACTTGGAGGTGCTTGGTTGATGGTCTTCCCGCTAAAGATCAAGTTATAGGAAGAGGAATGTATTGGTCCCCTCCCCTGTTTTTGTTGTTTTTGTTGGGAAGGTTTGGAGAGTAGCTAGGGACCACCTACTCTTTGAGTGCTCGTTTACTAAACAAATTTGGGGGAGTATAAAGTAGCTTTGCTCTCCATTTGGAAGATTTGGGGATTCTATTGGGTGCATTGCCAAGCTGGCTTTTTGTTAGACTATTACTCATATTTGGAAAGAGAGGAACTTCCGTATATTCTGGAATAGGACAAAGCCGATGCCTTCCCTCATTTCTAATATCTGTGCATATGTAGAAGAACGGTATAGAATTGACATTCCAAAAGGGAAGAAATCTCCAACGAATTTTTTCCATGTTGAGAAGTGGAGGGATCAATTCATTTCGGGTGGTGAGATGATTTTGTCCTTTTAATTGTGATTTTGGTTTTTGTTAGTGGTCTAAGTTTGAGGATTGGCCTTTTGGTGAGTTCCTCTTGTTTTATTTGGGTTGGGACCTTCCTAGGTTTCTTGGATCTTTCCATGAATCTCTCTTAGGTTGCCTTTGCAGGTTGTAATTGTTTTTGTTTCTTTGGAATAAAATGATATTACCTATCAAAAACTAATAATGAAAAAATTATAAATTCACTGAAAAATGAGTATCTATTATGTACGTATGTAGGAATGTTATTGGTTTAGGAGGAAGTTGTTTGAATTTAAATAGTACTTCAAATGTTCAAAGATGAAGAAATGACAGTCATTGGTTGATCCACATCTCTCACATCCCAAATTCACAATGGAATTAAGAACAAACAAACAAATATATATTAAGATAAAAAAGAATGAATTTTCTGATGCAGAGAAGAATTTCAAAGAATTCATGGATCTGTTGGACCGGTGGAAGTCCATTTGATGGGGCCAAAAATATTAATTTTCTAGCTCACCTTCAAAGGGTTGTAACTTTTCATCAAGGTGGAGTTACGGGAGCCATAATATCTTTTTGGAAATGGTAATCAGTGCTCTACAAGCAATTCAATAGATAAAAATAAATTTATTCATTGGATTAATATTCCAGAACCAAATTCACAAGTTTAAGGGGTGTACGCAACTTCCAATGTTTTATGCATGATTTAGGAATATAAGTTTCCTATTTTATTTTGTTTCTTATACTGTTTAGGTTTCCTTTTATTTTGTAATCTAACCATTTTATATTAAGGTAATTTTGATTGAAATAATATCATCTTGAGTTTATAAATCAAATTACTTTGTTTGCACTTCCTCCTTGTTGGAATTAAGGTTTCTTTACGTTGAGGATTCGAGGGTTGTGAGCGTTAGATGAGATTTAGCCCCAATACTTCCTACTGTGTCAATTTTCATAAAAAGGGGAAACCATCATGGACAAAACTTAGAAAGAGGAAAAAGAATGTGTAGATCCCTATTGGAAATAGAAATCAAGTAAGAATCAAAGGGGGTGAGTGGTAGCAACGCTTAAGCGCTGAGAATTCTAGTCACTAAAATCCATCTGAACTATTGATCTGGTTTACACAAATCTTGGCCCTCCATTAATTTACCTATCCTTCAAACTAGTATTGACTGTTATGGGTATCTCTCTCTCTTAGTCTCCTTCATCTCCGACATTGGAAAGCAAGCCCCTACACCCTGCCAAGTTTGAACTCTTATAAAAGAATCCATTTGGTAGTTCAATTTCTAAGAATAGATTCTATATATTTCCTTGGGAAAGGGGATGGTGGTGGGGGGGGGGGGAGGGGGATTGGGAAGGGGGTGGTGGTTGTAGTGGCAGCAGGGTAGTGATGGTGGTGACAGTGATGATGATGGTGGTGGCAGTGGCGCTGGTGGTTGTGGTGAGACCATTAAGCAATGGCGGTGGTAGTTGCAGGGAGGAGGGGGTGGAGCGGGGCTAGGAAGGGGGCGGTGGTGGGGGCATGGTGGTGGTGAGACCATTAAGAGTAGAAGAAGGATGGTGTTTTATTTTTAATATGAAATTAAGACTTTGCCCATCAAATTTACCAAGTGCTCATTAAAAAGAAAGAGTGAAATCAAATGAAATAAAAATTCTGAGAGGCAACTACTTATCCTTTTGTTCCCTAAATACCCCTCCTCCCCTTGTACATGGCAAAAATGAAACATGTGGTTGTGTCTCACATATACGTGCACCTGCAAGTACATATTGAGAAACCGAACTCGATCTGGTATGTTTATAACCCTAAAATGGCTCCACCCCTTGACATGCAACTCTAGTTTCTATCTATTACCTATCACATCCATAGTTGGAAAACAAGGTTTTGACTCAGCCGAGTCACCCGAGTCGAGTCAAAATTTTGGAAAATCTGGTCAAGAGTCATGTAGTTTACGATCAGGGTAAAAACTGACAAGAATCGGTTACAATCTGTCTGAGTCATATGAGACTCGATTTTTTTAACCGAGTCACAACATAAAGGGCAAGTTTGGTAATTTTTTAAAAGCTCATTAAATTAACCCACTTAGAGTAAAACAGTTAAAAACCTCGATGCCCTAAAATCAAGAGTTTCAATACTAGTAGTTTGCTTGTTGAGAAAGAAAAAATGAAACCTTTAGTGCCTTTTGAACTCCCTAGTGGTTAGCAACATTGAAGCTTCAATCTCTTCTTTGTAATTTGTGAGTATGTAACTTCCCGAAGTCACAGATGTTTGACACTCTCTATCTTTCTCTCTCCCCCCTTTTGTGTGTATTTTTTGCTGTTACTCCTCCTCGGCGTGACTAATACATCAGGTAAAAATTTTCACCTCTATAACCTAAACTTTCTACAATCCCTAATCTCTTGATATCGAGGTGGAGGCATGTTGGAGGGTTTGAATCGTATTGGACAAACATCGCTTTCTCTGCCTCTCTCTTCTTCATCCACCAGCGACCCACGTTTGACGTATCTTGGACAACAGGATTTTATAAATAGATTATACATGCACTTTGAGTCAATTTCAGCAGATCATTTGCCCTAATTATAAATGATTTCATGATTGGGTGGAAAATAAAAGAAAGAAAATAGTTGCAAGAAGTTATCAATGTTTCCATTGTGATTCAGAGCATGAAGGCAACCTATTGCGTCAAGAAATCGTCGAGCGGTCCTATGAGTGCCATCACCTGTAAAAAGGACTAAGGGATCACCAGAGAGAACCGGTGTGGTTCCGGCCTTGGGTTCTTTGATGCCAAAGTGAGATCTCCTGAGCAAACAGATGAATAATGATTATTCAAGATGGGTTGAGGGTGTGAGATACCTCCCCTTTTATAGCGGTGCATGGCGGAGTGGAGAGTCCCTAGTTGATGTGGAGTCTTCTTCGTAGATGGAAGAGTGAACCACGGAGTGGGCAGAGTCCCTGAGTAGCAGGGCTCCTCCCTAGTTGGTTGTCTTACTGTGAGACTTAGTGTCCCAGTAGGGTTGTCCTTCTTGACGGATAGATCCTTCTACGTGGTAGATGGGGTCCCTGGTGCTTGAGTCCATCTAGGTTACGCAAGTGGTAGGTGAGGGCCCGGAGCCTTCATGGTGGTGTGTATCTTGTTGGCGACGTGGTGGTCATGTAGTCCAGCTCGTACTTGCACCCTGTCGAGGTCCCAACTCTTCAGTGGATAAGGCCTGAGGGGGAAGGATGTACAAGTCAACATTGGCCCAAGGGGGATGATGCCCAAGTGTGGGTGACCCCCAGTGGATCTCATGTTGTCGGTGTCCAGGTGATCTCCCGCTGCTCCCGGACACGTGGTATCTTCTGATAGGTTGGGATGATTTGTGGTTCATCATTTGCCCCCCACTCTCTTGGAATGGAGTGCTCAAGAGAGTATCCGTCGTATTTTTGTTTTGGAGCTTTGTCTCCGTTGCTCTCTTCTGGTTTCTTCCTTTCTTGGCTATTAGTCATTGGCCTTCCCAGTGGCTTGCCAACCTTGGCCTTCTCAGTGTTGCTTACTCTTGATCTTGATCACGTTCACGGTCTCGGTCATGAGCTTATCGCCTCCTTGTGCCCGTGTCGCCCATGCCTCGGTCTCACGTTCTTCGCTCGTACCTCGGCCTATTTATGCTTATCGCCCGTTAGTGCCACTCCTGTTCGATCCATTCCTATTCGGGCATCCTTCGATCCGCATGCTGCTTCGATCCACGATCACATCTGCCCCTTGCTTCAATCCGTGATCCGATCTGTGCCTTGCTTCGATCCGCGATCCAATTTGCACCTTGCTTCAATCCCCAATCCGATCTGCGCCTGTTCCCTCTGTCCACGCCTGGTGCTTTGACTGCGCCTATTGGCGTCGCTCGACCGTGGCCAAGGTCAAAAACCCCTTTTTTTTTCTTTTCTTTTTACTTTTTTTCCTTCTCTCTCTTATTCTTTTTCTTCTTTTCTCTCTCCTACTTTTCCTTTTCCCTCTTCTCTCTCCTTGTCTTCTCACACATGAGTACATGACGCCCATTGATGGCGCCATTTAAATTTATTTTTTTCACTCCTCTCTCTTCTCTCTCAGGCCCAAGGGGTTAATGCCCATGGCCTTTAGCCGTGGCCCCTTGACGAATCTCCTTTTTTTTTTTTTTTTTTTTTTTTTTTTTTTTTTTTTTTTTTTTTTACACTTTCCAAGGGCGCCCATGCTTTGGACGTGGACCCTTAGTTCCCTTCTCTCTCCTTAAGTTGACGCCCACTGATGGCGCCCATGGTCCTTCGGCCGTGGTCTCTTGACTGTGATCTCTTGGTCGTGGCCTCTTGGTTTTTTTTTTTTTCGATCTCTCATCTCTCCTTTCTTTTTCAAGGGGTTGGCACCCTTTGTTCTGTCCGACGTCCCCGGCGGTTAGCGCACTGTGCCTAGTTGGTTGTGGTGGTACTCTTTTTTTTTCGAGGTAACCCTTCATGACTGATTTGCATGTTGGTGGTTGCAGGTCGGCATCCACTCTCCTGGGTCGATGGCTTGACGTTGGGGGACTACTACTCAAGTAAGTAGCCTTCCTTGCCATTGTCCATGACGTATAGCAAATTTGACTCCGCCACTGTTGTGGTTAGATCCATGCCCCTTTGTGTATTGATCTTCATTACTCGCATATGGCTGATAGGCCTTAGTAGTCGTTCAACCTTGGTGGTTTTGAGCCTTGATAGTTCTCGGACTTTGGTGATACGTGGACCTAGGTGGCATTGTACTTGGACTTTGGTGGTTGGCGGACTTTGGCAGTCGGCGGACCTTGACGGTCGGTGGACATTGGTGGTCATCGGACCTTGGTGGTCGACGGACCTTGGTGGTGGCAGACCTTGGTGGTAGGCGGACCTTGGTGGTCAACGGACTTTGGTGGTCATCGGACCTTGGTGGTCGACAAACCTTGGCGATCGATGAACCTTGGAGGTCGGCGGACCTTAGTGGTCATCGGACCTTGGTGGTTGGCGGACGTTGGCGATAAGCGGACCTTGGCGGTCGGTGAACCTTGGTGGTCGGTAGACCTTAGCGGTTGGCAGACCTTGAGGAAGGTGCGACACTGACCAGGTCTGGCGTACCTCTGGAGTGGCTAGACAAGGGGAGGCTCCCGACTGAGAGTTCAGCCCTACAGCAGCTTAGTGATGCTTCTCTGACGCACGCCCTCTATCTTGACATGGCTTCTGTGAGTTATTCTTTTCTCATTTGTTATCCTTAGTGTTGCTGCCCTTCTTTCTCTTGGTATGGCTCTTATGGGTTGGTGTTGTTTGTAGGTCTTCCATCATATTACGAAGGCTGTGCTCCGACTTGACAGACGTGCTTTCCGTGAGGTTCAGCTGGCCCATAAGGTACAGGGTCTAGAGAGGGAGCTCCAGGGCTTTAAGGCTGCCAGCACGGCTCGTGAGAGGAGTTTGAGGATGAGCTTAGTACGACGTCGGTGGAGGTGACCCAGAGCTCGATCAGAATTTGTGCCTCGGAGGAGGAGGTCCGTGCTTTGAGGCAGAGTCATATAGATGAGCTAGTTGAGGCATGCGAGCTGGTAGTGGCGGAGTTTCAGAGTTCTCCCGTGCTGACGATACGGTTCCATGAGCGTATGCAGGGGGTATATGAGGGGGGTATCCGGGACTTGGGTGTTCATGTCTTGGTGGAGACCCCTGGCTATAACTTCTTAGGGTTCACCAAGTTTGCTGCAGTGCTGTCTGGGACCGTGGCGATGGCTAGTGTTTCTGTTGGAGATGGCGGCGTGGTGCTCGACGGAGGTACTGCCTTGCCTGAGGATGTACCTGCTCGCATCCCTGACATGATCTCCCCTGCTGGGTCGAGTGTGGCCCCTCCTTCTGATGCTTCTTGATCTCATTGATGTGTATATGTTGATACTTGGATTCATTGGGTGTGGAACTTGTATTGCTGTGACTTCCTTGTTTTACATGATTGACTTCTCTCCCATTTAGTCACACTTGTTCCTTGATAATTGCTTGCTCTTGGTTGTCCTTGGACCTGGGTGGTTTGCGGACCTTCGGGGTAC
Organism: Telopea speciosissima; assembly: GCF_018873765.1. Taxonomy (NCBI): domain Eukaryota; kingdom Viridiplantae; phylum Streptophyta; class Magnoliopsida; order Proteales; family Proteaceae; genus Telopea; species Telopea speciosissima. The sequence goes on from NC_057921.1 coordinate 45,194,209, forward strand.
TCGGACCCGGGTGGTTTATGGACCTGTGTGGCGTTGCGCCCTGGTGGTTCTTGGACATTGGTGGTCGTCAGACCTTGCGTCCTAGTGGTCAGCGGACCTTGGTCATCGGACCTTGCGCCGGGGTGGCCAACGGGCCTTAGTGGTCATCGAACCTTGTGCCTTGGTGGTCAGTGGATTTTGGTCATCGGACCTTGTGTCGGGTGGCCAACGGGCCTTGGTGGTCATCGGACCTTGCGCCTTGGTGATCTGCGGACCTTGCGCCGGGGTGGCCAACGGGCCTTGGTGGCATTATGCCTTGGTGGTCAACGGACCTTGCGCTTTGGTGGTCAGCGGACCTTTGGTCATCTAACCTTGTGCCGGGGTGACCTACGGGCCTTGGTGGCATTATGCCTTAGTGGTCAACGGACCTTGCGCTTTGACGGTTAGCGGACCTTGCACCGGGATGGCCTACGGGCCTTGGTGGCATTATGCCTTGGTGTTCAACGGACCTTGCACTTTGGTGGTCAGCGGACCTTTGGTCATCGGACCTTGCGCCGAGGTGGCCTACGGGCCTTGGTGGCATAATGCCTTGGTGGTCAACGGACCTTGCGCTTTGGTGGTCAACGAACCATTGGTTATCGGACCTTGCACTGGGGTGGCCTATAGGCTTTGGTGGCATTATGCCATGGTGGTCAATGGACCTTACGCTTTGGTGGTTAGCGGACCTTTGGTCATCGGACTTTGTGCCGAGGTGGACTACGGGCCTTAGTGCTTTGGTGGTAGTCGATCAACAGGTAGGAGTAGATGACCGTATCCCAATCACCAAATATCTTCTATAAGTCTCAGAATAAAGTTTCAAATTGCCCTTGAAAATCAAAACCATGGCTGACTGCCTACTCTGCTACTGCTACTATTATTGCTACTACTCTTGGTGATGCTTCTTGGGTACTTCTACTGGTAGTACTTCTTCAGGTGTTCTAAGTTCCAGGTGCGATCTATCTTCTTGCCCCTCTAAGTCTTCAAGCGGTAGGTCCCTGGACGTATCTGCTTGGAGACTATATATGGTCCTTCCCAGTTGGCTAATACCTTTCCTTCTTTCCTTGGCTGGGAAGCACTGGCCCTTCTCAGGACCAGGTCTCCCTGGTGGAACAACCTCTCTCTTACCCTAGTGTTGTAGTATTTGGCGGTTCATTGCTGGTAGGCTGCATTTCTTAGGAGTGCTTTCTCTCGGACTTCGTCGATGAAGTCTAGGTTCGCTCGTAGTCCATCAACATAGGTGCGCTCATTGAAGTGTAGGACTCGATGGACATAGCGAGGACTTCAACTGGTGCCAGTGCCTCTGTGCCATATGACAGGCGGAATGGGCTCTCCCCTACGGGTGTCCTGACTATGGTCCGGTACACCCACAGTACACTTGGTAGTTCCTCAACCCACTTCCCCTTAGCACCCTCTAGCCTCTTCTTGACCCCTTCTAGTAATGTTCTATTGGTCACCTCCACCTGACCATTGGCCTATGGGTAAGCTACTAAGACAAGCCGATAGTCGATGTTGTAGCTCTGACAGAATGCCCAAAACTTGGAGTTATTGAACTGTTTACCGTTGTCCAATATTAGGATTTGTGGCACGCCAAATCTGTAGATGACTTCGTCGCGAATGAATTTCTCCATTTCACTCTCCGTTATCTTGGCTAAGGGCTTAGCCTCGACCCACTTGGTAAAGTAGTCAATGACGACGACCAGGTACTTCCGGTTTCCTGATGCTGCCGTGAAGTCGCCTAGGATGTCCGTCCCCCATATGGCAAAGGGTATGGGTTTGATGATTGATGTCAGTTTGGTGGCGGATAGATGGGGTACTGGGGCAAACAACTGACACTGCTCGCACTTCCTGACATACTGTAAGGCCTCCTTTTGCATTTGTGGCCAATAGAGTCCCTGGCGGAGGACCGTGTAGGCTAGGGCTCATCCTCCCATGTGGCTACCGCATATCCCCTCGTGGACTTCTGCCAGGGCATACTCGGCTCCCTTGGGTTCCAGGCACCAGAGTAGTGGTGCTGTGACGCCCCGCTTGTATAGCACCCCATCTAGGATGGTGTACTTTGCAGCTCTCATCCTTATTTTCCTTGCCTCATTCTTGTCTTCTGGTAAGACATCGTTCTACAAGTAGTTGAGTATAGGGTCCATCCAGCTGAGCCCTTCTTCGATGACATTGACTTGCTTATCTTGGTACGTTGGTTCATGTAGTACTTCAATGTACACAGCCCCTGCCAGGTTCTGAAATTCATCATTGGCTAGCATGGATAGAGCATCAGCAGTTGTGTTCTCAATCCTGGGAACGCGAACCATCTCGAACTTCATGAACCCCTCGATTAATGACCGGGCATGTGCTAGGTATGTCGCCATTTGCTCGTCCTTTGCCTCATATTCTCCAGTCACCTGGTTCACTATGAGCTAGGAGTCACTCCGGATGGATAGGTGTGCTACTTGGATGGCCTTGGCCACCCGGAGCCCAGCCAGTAGTGCTTCATACTCTGCTTCATTGTTGGATGCTGGGAAGGTGAATCAAAGTGCATACTGGATCCGGAATCCCTCGGGGCTGGTGAGTATGAGGCCTGCCCCACTTCCTATTGCATTACTCGAACCATCCACGAACATCGTCCATGATCCACGATCCTGTTCCTCTAGTTCCTCTTCCTCTAGTTCAATCTTAGATAGGGTGCACTCGGCGACGAAGTTCTCCAGAGCTTGACCTTTGATGGCTATCCGGGGTTGGAACCTGATGTCGTGTTCACTCAGATCTACCGCCCAGGCCACCAGTCGCCCAGAGACGTCTGGCTTATGTAGCACCTTCTTCAGAGGTAAGTCGGTGAGGACCCTGACGGTATGGGCTTGAAAGTATGGTCGTAGCTTCCTAGCTGCTACCACTAGTGGGTAGGCTACCTTCTCGATCCTGGTGTACCTGGTCTCTGCGTCAATCAGAACATGGCTGACATAGTAGATAGGTCTCTAGACCTTGTCTTCCTCTTTCAGGAGTACTACGCTTACGATGATCGGGGTGGCTGCTAGGTAGACCTGTAGGTCATCGTTGGGTTCTGGTCGCTCCAATAGTGGCGGGCTCTCCAGGTACTCCTTCAGTTATTCGAATGCCTTTTGGCACTCCTCTGTCTATGTGAAGTCCTTTGGACTTCTGAGGTTCTTCAATGTCTTGAAGAACGGCAGGCACTTATCGCCCGATCGTGACACGAACCTCGAAAGGGCTGTGACCCTTCCATTCAATCTCTGCACCTCTTTGACTGTCCGAGGGGGTGTCATCTCATGGATGGCCTTGATCTTGCACGGGTTGGCTTCTATTCCTCGTACTGAGACCATGAACCCCAGGAATTTTCTTGACGTTACCCCAAAGGCGCACTTTGCGGGGTTCAGCTTCATCTGGTTCCTTCTTAGTACTGTGAAGGCTTCCTCTACGTCGGTGAGGTGCTGGTGGGTTTGGAAGCTTTTCACGAGCATGTCATCCACTTACATCTCCATGTTGCACCCAATTTGTTCCTCGAACATCTTGTTGACCATCCTCAGGTAAGTGGCCCTTGCATTCATTAGCCCGAACGGTATGACACGGTAGCAATAGTTCTCCTAGTCCGTCCAGAATGTCGTGTAGGGCTCATCATCCTCGTGCATAAGGATCTGGTTGTACCCTGAGTAGGCGTCTATAAAGCTCAACATCTCATGGCCGGCGGTAGCATCGATCAACAAGTCGGTCTTGGGCAGGGGGTACTCATCCTTTGGACATGCTTTGTTCAAGTCGGTGTAGTCGACGCACATCCTCCACTTTCCATTAGGCTTAGGTACCATGACCACGTTCGCAAGCCAGGTGAGGAACTTCTCTTTTCGGATGAATCCTGATTGGCTCAGTTTCTCTACCTCTTCTTTGATGGCTGCCTGTCGATCGAGGGTAAGGTTACGCCTCTTCTGCTGGACAGGCTTCCTGGTTGGATTGATGTTCAACCGGTGCTCTGCTATGGAGCGTGGTATGCCTGGCATGTCAGAGGTCGACCATGTGAAGACATCTATGTTGGCTTGGAGGAGCTGCCCAAGGTCGTTCTTCTGCTCGTCGCTCAATAGTGAGCCTATCTGCACAACCTTTGAGGGGTCATCCTTGCTGAGTGGCCATGGGACGAGGTCCTCCACCGGTCTACCTCTCCTCTCTGTCAGTTCATCTCTCTGATCGCTGACCAGGTTCTCTAGGCAGAGTGCCATTCCTCGGGTGTTGCCATTGTTCTTCTTTATGAAGGTCGCATAGCACTCCCTTGCTTTCTTCTGATCTCCTCAGACCTCACCTACCCCATTATTGGTGGGGAACTTCATCTTTAGGTGGAGTGGTGATACGACTCCTCTGAGGGCTATCAGGGATGGTCGCCCTAGGAGACCGTTGAATGACACCACGGACTTAACAACCATGAAGTTCACCATGATCATCACTTGCTGAGGGTGTACTCCAAAGGTGACTGGTAACTCTATGGTGCCTCTGATGGAGGCAACCGCGCCAGAGAATCCATGGAGGTAGGTAGGTTTCGGCCTAACCTGATCATCCCCGAACCAGAATTATCGGTAGGCGTCTAAGGAGAGCACGTCTACAGATGCCCCTATGTCTATTTGTACCCTGTGTACAGGTCGATTGGCTACCTCCACCTGTACCACCAGGGCATCCTCATGTGGGAAGCTTAGTCCTTCCAGGTCTTCATCCAAGAAGGAGATCACCATCTCGGTCTTGGCTATCTTGCTTGGCTTCTCTGTAACTCCCATAAACCAGGCATGGGCTTTGGCCTTCCTGGTGAACTCCTGCCCCGGTCCTCCTAGTATGGTGAGGATGGGGGCTCCCTTGGTGCCACTAGGTTCTGCTGCATTTCTCCACTCTTCTGGGTTGTCTCGATCTGTTCTCCTTTCTTCTCTTCTGGGTCCTTCTTTGTCTTGGTCATGGCCCCTATCACCCTGATGCAAACGGCCATCACGTCTTCCTCTAATGTACTAATTCAAACTCCCTGCTTTCACAAGGCCTTCTATCTCCCTCTTGAGTTGGTAGTAGTCCTCTGTATCATGCCCATTCTCCTTGTGGAAGAGATAGTACTTGTTAGGGTTACGCTTCTCTGATCCGGCTAACATGGGTCGTGGCCAATGGAGTAGGTCACGGTCTCGGATCTGCATGAGTATCTGGGACCTGGTGGTGTTCAGTGGTGTGAACTCAGGGCTGCCTGCTCTTTCACTCTTCTCTGGTCGATGGTCTGTCCGCCTAGATGGGCGGTCATCCTTCTCTTGGCGGCGCTCGGTCCTGGACCTCTTACTTTCTTTACGGTCATCTGGTGCTGACCTCTTGCTATCTTGCAGCTTGGCCTCGATCACCTTCTTCCTGGCTTGCAGCACCTCGGCCATGTTGGCAAATTCGTTACACCGCTCCAGGAGCTCCTTCATGGTCCTAGTCTCATGACGTGCCAGGTCCTTGATCAGGTCCAGGTCCCTGATGCCCCCTGCTAAGGCAGCATGCTGGGTCTGGTCATCTAAGTCTCGAACTTCCAAGGACTCTTTGGTGAACCTGCTGACATATTCCCTGAGAGATTCCCTAGGGTTCTGTATCACGTTCAGTAGATTGACGGTGGTCTTCTTATGTTTGACGCTGCTTTGGAAGCGGGTGACGAATTATTCACACAACTCTGCGAACGAACCTATGGACCTCGGTCGTAGCCTGGAGAACCATGAGGTAGCTGCACCCTTGAGGGATGCAGGGAATGCTCGATAGGAGATGACGTCCGATCCCCCGTATAGGGTCATCATCCCATTGAAGTAGTTGATATGGTCGTTAGGGTCGGTGGTACCACTGTAGAGCTCAAAGGTAGACAACTTGAACCTGGAGGGGAGTGTGGCGGACATGATCTTCGTGGAGAACGGATGCTGACCTGGTATAGAATGTGTCTCGCCCTTGGTCTGCTTCTTCAACCCTTCCATCTTCTCGTCCAGGTCGCGCAGTCTTTGATCTAGCTCCTTATCTTGTGTCTATTCTTCATGCCTGGCAGGACATTCACTGAGACCTCGTTCCCGTCCTCTCCTTGAAGTTCCCTCCCGCCTTGAGTGCTGGCGGGATGGTGAGTGGTCGCGCCGTGATGAACCCTGGTGCGAAGGTGAGGGGCTCTCCTCCCTGTAGGTCCAGCTACGTGGTGGTATGGGACTTCCTCCCAGTCGACCTTCAAACACGGACCTCCGGATGGATCTCTCCGGGCTTGGCACCCTTGTCCGGGGTGTTGGTGTCCTCCCATGCTCTGACCTTACTGGGAGGTCTGCCGTTCTTCTGGGATGTTGGGATGGATCCCCCTGCTGGTGTACAAGACTTGCTTGTCCTGCAACTCTCCCCGATCTGTCACCCTTGGGAGAAGACCTCCTAGGGTTTGATTCTTGTCGTGGTACAGGCTCTGCTCTTAGTGATGACGATGTTCTGCGACGGTTGGACATCGTCCGCTGCCTCAGGTAGTCTCGAAAGAATCGTTGTTCATCGAGGATCTAGCTCTGCAGGTCGTTAATCTGACCCATGGTGGCTGGTGCATTGTGGTCAGGTACCACCTCTACCACTACGTCGTTTGCATCGTCGTTGTTGGGCTCGTCGACCGTAACTTGGTCATCATGTTAGATCTCTTCCTCCAGGGGGACATGGTCTTGGTCATTGGCTCTGCACCGAGAGCACTCTGGAGGGGGTGATCCTTTCCTTGCTAGGTGGTTGGTGGAGGCAGCGGTCTTCCTATGTGGCGGCATTGTATAAGTATGGAAGCTAGTTAGTAGGTATGATGGCTAGCGTCGATTCCCACAGACGGCGCCAATCTGTTGCGTCAAAAAATCATCGAGCGGTCCTGCGAGTGCCGTCACTTGCAAAAAGGACCAATGGGTCACCAGAGAGAACCGGTGTGGTTCTGGCCTAGGGCTCTCCGATGCCAAAGTGAGATCTCCTGAGCAAACAGATGAATAGAGATTATTCAAGATGGGTTGAGGGTGTGAGATACCTTCTCTTTTATAGCGGTGCATGGCGGAGTGGAGAGTCCCTAGTTGATGTGGAGTCTTCTTCGTAGATGGAAGAGTGAACCACAGAGTGGACAGAGTCCCTGAGTAGCAGGGCTCCTCCCTGGTTGGTTGTCTTCCCGTGAGACTTAGTGTCCCAGTAGGGTTGTCCTTCTTGATGGATAGATCCTTCTACGTGGTAGATGGGGTCCCTGGTGCTTGAGTCCATCTAGGTTACGTAAGTGGTAGGTGAGGGCCTGGAGCCTTCGTGGTGGTGTGTATCTTGTTGGCGACGTGGTGCTCATGTAGTCCAGCTCGTACTTGCACCCTGTTGAGGTCCCAACTCTTCAGTGGATAAGGCCTAAGGGGGAAGGATGTACAAGTCAACATTGGCCCAAGGGGGATGACGCCCAAGTGTGGGTGACCCCCTAGTGGGTGGCGCCCAAGTGTGGGTGAATCCCTAGTGGGTGGCGCCCAAGTGTGGGTGACCCCCAGTGGATCTCATGTTGTCGGTGTCCGGGTGATCTCCCGCTGTTCCAAGATACGTGGTATCTTCTGATAGGTTGGGATAATTTGTGGTTCATCACAACCTAATTCCATGTTAGTGCAAGAGAGGGAAAGGGAAGAGAATAAGGTGAGGGGAGAGAAGAGGGAATGGGGCCAGATGCTTTGTTAACTTAGCAATTTATCCTTTAAATTTTATTGTTCTTAAAATTGAAAAACTAGTTGAAACTTGGTAACTCACATTATTAATTTATATCTAATTATTATATTTAAAAAAAATATAATCGTGATTCACCTTGACAAGCTTTGACTAGATCAAGTCATCAGGTTTTTTAAAAACATCAAGAAAACTTAAAATCATTAAACCATTATCGGTTTTCTGCCCCGACTTTGAATTTAGTTGAAGAGGGTTTTTTTTTTGTTTTTTTGGGTAAGAATTGAAGAGGTCATGTCTAATCAAAATAAATAAATAAGAAGTTGAAGAGGTCATGGTATTTATATATACTTGTTTATAAGAAGAGACTCTTGACCCACTTTTATTTTTATTTTTTGATAAGAAGAGACTCTTGACCCACTTTTATTTTTATTTTTATTTTTTGATAAGAAGATACTCTTGGCTTATATGTGCTGGCATTAATGACAGAAACGAGATAGTCTAGAACTAGATGGTGAGGAGATAAAGATAAACGGACTTCCGTACACATTATAGAATGTTCACCATTTTAATTTATTGGCTGCGCCTATTTATAGGATTAATTGGCTTTTAAAACTAAGAAAATTCATAGAAAATTAATGTAGCTTAGTAAATACATAATAATTCTCATGCATTTAATAATGGAAAAAAAAAGATATAAAATTACTTAAAAATGAGTTTCAGTTTATTAAAACATAAGAATTCTCATGCATTTAATAATGGAAGATAAAAAAATTACTCAACAATGTGATTTGATTCAGTTTATTAAACTAATTACTTAATCTTTTATTTAACTAAGGCCCTTTGGTGTGATTTCGATTTCAAAATTTTCATTGATTTATTCAAGTAGGTCAAGGAATAGGACATTAGTCAAGAGATTGAAATTGTTTAAATGCATCAATTAAAAATTTTACATGAATAAGAAATTCATTTGGTATTTTGATTTTTTAAGAATAGATTCCATTTGCGTTCTTCTTCCTTCACAAAGCCAAAAAATAGGTACGGTGGAGCTAGCTAGGGTTGTAGAAAAGAAGGAGGGGGGGGGGGGATGCGGTGAGGGCTAGGGCAGGTGTATTCTTCTTCTTTAACAAAGCTAACAAGAAGTTCGGGGGTGGGCAGGGCTGTAGAGAGGAGGGGGGTGGTGAGGCACGGCGGGGCTTTACCCTTCATGCATAATTGTTCAAAGAGAAAGAAATGACAGTCGTTAGATGATCCATATCTCTCACATCCCAAATTCACAATGGAATTAAGAACAAACAAACAGATACTAAGAATAAAAAAGAATAAAGTTTTTGATGCAGAGAAGATTTCCAAAGAATTTATGGATCTGTTGGACCGGTAGAAGTCCACTTGATCAGGCTGAAAATATTAGTTTGCTAGCTCAACTTCAAAGGGTTGTAACTTTTCACTAGGGTGGAGTTACGGGAGCAATAATGCCTTTCTGGAAATGGTAATTAGTACTTTTCAGGCAATTCAATGAATAAAAATCAATTGATTCATTGGATTAATATTTCGGAGCCAATTTTACAAGTTTAAAGGCGTACGCAACTTCGAAGTTTTATGCGCGATTTAGGAATATAAGTTTACTATTTTATTTTGTTACTTGTTTTGTTTGGGTTTCCTATTCCTTTGTAATCTAACCTTCTTCTATTAAGATCATTTTGATTGATATAATATCATCTTGAGTTTATGAATCAACTTACTTTGTTTGCTCTTCTTCCTTGTTGGAATTAAGGTTTCTCTACCTTGAGGATTCGAGGGGTCAAATTGGAACTTCCATCATTTGGGGTGACATTGCGTGTTCACTGGACTCAGGGAATTTCGTTTGAGGATACATCAATTGCTTAAAATATGACCAACTGACATATTTGGAAATAATATTTACCAATCCAGCCGTGTTCAATGGAGTCGGGGAATTTAGTTCAAGGATACATTAATTGCTTAAAATATGACCAACTGAAATATTTGGAAATAATATTTACCAATCCAGCCGTGCTTGACGGTTTATCAATAGGTGGTGGTGGGTCGAGACTCGAGAGAGATAGAGGGAAGAGCAGCTGGCATAGTCCACGTTAGACTTTCCCATTACTATTTCTTTATCGATCGGAGAAAGATTTTATTCCTACCCATCTTAACAAATATTAAATAATATTTCATACGTACCTTACTCCCTCCTCTATAAATACCCACATTGGGCTGAGGAAGAATATAAAGTATCCCTTAAAATCATAAGCAGCAGCAACAATGGAGTACTCCAGAGTACATATGACCCTCCTCTCCGTCCTTCTCTTCGCCCTTGTCTCAGGTTTGTTCTTAATTACGGTTTATTTTCTTTGTTTTCATATCTTCTTTCTCTTTTAACTGTCATGGTTTTTGTTGCGTCAAAAAACCTTCAAGGTGATCCTCCTGTGAGGTAGCCTCCACAGAAGAACAGATTAAGTACAAAAGAGCTGGTCTTCTCCAGTGAGGGACTCTCCGATGCTTAAGTCAGGTCTCTTTTGTAGCAGATAATTAAACACTAGTAGTCAATATGTGTCTATTAGGTTATACCTGAGTATATATAGCATAGACTGTATGTGGAGATAATCATGGAGAGTCCCGTTAATTGAGTCTTTCATCTATGGTAGGAGAGTCAGTAGTGGAGTCCTTTTGGGAGAGTGACTCTTGATTAGTAGGAATCATGAGTATTCCTTATTAGAGTGTGGTGATAACTGCCAACGGCTTATCAAGCGTGGGATCGATCAATTAATCCTCACATAGTGGATTTGCCGTTATATAATTGTATTATGGGTTTTGGAGTGTGATCCGATGGGCCCTTATCCATGGATTCAGATCCTCTACTGCCGAGCTGCCCGGCAGGACCGTGCTGCCCAGACATGATGAAGCGTGCAATGACCGCCTTAACCCCACTCGGGCAAGGCGCTTGGGCAGGGATAAGGTGGTCATTGCACACCTCGCCGTGTCTAGGCAGCACGGTCATGCCCAGGCAGCTCGGCAGTAGAGGATCCAAATTTCTTATCCATTGGATCGTTCATAGCGATGATGACATGGCGTGATATCATTGGCTGGCTTTATTTAGGTATATCAGTTTTGTCTTTTGGTTAGAAGAGAAATGAGGTATTAGTAAAGTAATCTTTTAACAAAATTTTCAACGTGGGTTGTGTTATCCACCGGTAGAAGTAAAACCTGTGGTAGATGATATACTCAATTTGTCATCCTATTTCATTTTCATATGTTCCAAGGGAAGTAAATAGTGTAGATGACTCCCTAGCGAGGAAGGCGTTGTTGGTAACATGCACAACAGTCTGACCAAATTTCAATCCATAGATCCAGGAGTTATGTTCAACTCCATCCATGTGTAATTCACGTCGACCTTTATAAAGTTTCTCGTGTTACTACCCAAAAAAAAAAAAAAAACAAAAATTTCACCTACGTACTTTCCTTCCAACCAAACAATAACCATTTGATGAAATGCACATTAATGATTAACTTGTTTTATTTATATATGTGGGATTTCATGCAGGTGGGTTGTCACTTACCTTCACGTTCCAAAACAACTGTGGTTACACAGTTTGGCCAGGAACATTAACAGGAGATAACAAGGACCAACTTTCTTCAACTGGTTTCGAGTTGGGCTCTGGAGCTTCAAGTTCCGTAGATTTCACGTCTGGTTGGTCCGGCAGGATATGGGGTCGGACATATTGTACTTCATCTTCAAGTGGAAGCTTTAGTTGTGAAACCGCAGACTGTGGGTCCACTCAAGTTTCATGCAATGGTGCAGGAGCAAATCCACCGGCCAGCTTGATAGAATTCACTATTGGAAGTAGTAATACAGAGAAGGACTTCTATGACATCAGCCTTGTGGACGGATTTAACTTGCCACTCTCGGTGACTCCAGAAGGTGGAAGTGGTGATTGCCAAACGGTAGGATGTTCAGGTAATATCAACTCGGTTTGCCCTTCCGAGTTGAGTGTGACGGGTTCTGATGGAACTACAATTGCTTGCAAAAGTGCGTGTGAAGCGTTTGGGAGTGATGAGTATTGTTGCACGGGTGCCTATAATACGGCTGCCACTTGTCCACCCACGAGCTACTCGCAAATCTTCAAGGAACAGTGTCCTCAAGCCTACAGTTACGCATATGATGATCAGACAAGCACATTTACATGCACCGCTGCTAATTACCTCATCACCTTCTGCCCTTCTTGAAATGAATCATCGATGATTTCATCAGCTTGGCTTGGACTGGATTGGAATCCTCTAGAAAATAAATGCATATATAGAAAAGCATTAAGAATAAGAGAGAGACTTGAAATCTATACATACTTACGTACAATTCTTTCCATTACATTGTAATTAAGCTTCCATTTTAATAAATAAATAAATGAAGAGATTCCTTGTTTTATAGTTACATTATGCCTGATATGGTGTGATTTTTATTTCAGTTTCGTGGGGGTGATAATTTATTTATTTTAAAAATGGTTTGGTTTGTGTTACGTGCATCTCTATAGGTGTAGGACCTAGTGGTATGTAATGAGAGGAGAGGAGTAGTTAGAGTTGATGTGGAGTCTTTATTGTAGCTATTTATTCTGGATTTTAGACTTTTAGAGGGAATGAACTATTAGCATCTACAATTTCTCTTACAAGAAGGAGGCACTGACTCCTATTAAAGAAATTGGAGTGGACAACGAATTGGATGTGATAATTATTCGCAATTCCCTCTATTGAGTCAATCTTTATCTTCTTTTCTCTCATCGTCATAACAATAGGGAAGCACCGTAGTAGCTACGTACCAGAGGGCTGTCCTTCTGGCCTTCTACAATCCATTCATCGCTTTCACAAAGTCTGCAAGCATCATCATAGGAAAGTTTTGCGAAATAACATTCAGGGTATCACGAAGCCTGCGATTCATTGTCTTGCGAGGAGAGGAGGTTTTAAGAGGAGCCTCGCTTAAGACTTTTATATATGAAGAGACGAGGGATGTTCTTAAGATCTTCTTAAGGATGTTATTTGGGATGCTGTACGACAATGGATGTTGTCTATGTCCTAAAGAGGTAGGGAAGAACCCTTTATGGTTTCGGAGGTTGACTCATTTCGTAGGGCTACTCATCCTCTCCTTTTCTCTTCTTCCTTTTATAAATCAATGGAGGTTGTAGATGATGACTCTGTTTGCTCCTTATTAAAGTAGAAGAAACATGCATTTTAGGTTGTACTTGCTCTTGAATTCCAATGTATTTTTTTTTTATTTTTTTTTGTCGCTTGCATCAATTTAACTTGTTTTTTTTGTTTTTGAGATACAGAATTCATACCGATATTAGAAACCGTTATAGTATCAATATTAGAAATACATATCTTACCTGGTATGATACGGTATCAATATTTGGTATCTGATATATGTACCGTGCTGGATTATCCATATCGTACCAAATTTTTTGGTAAACACATATGTAGTCCTAGATTTTTCAAAATTGTAGCCATGGTCAACTCCAATTAGGTCATTACCAAAAAAAAAAAAACATAGTTGGAAAACTGGGTTTAGACTGGGGCGAGTCGCACGAGTCGAGTCAAATTTTGAAAATCTGGTCAAGAGTAGTGTAGACTAGGCTAGGATAAAGAATCACGAGACTGGGTCATAAATGGTCTGAGTCAAATAAGACTCGGTATTTTTACCCAAGTCATGACAAAATCGCAGAGTTTAAATCGTTTTAAAAATATATATATATCATAAACCAATTCAAACGGAGTTAACTAAATACTAAATCCATAATCTAAAACAATAAGAAAGCCTCAACTCCTTGACTCCTCTTGTTCAATGGTATAAACTCAAAATGCATTGATATGTGATTGCGTTTTTTTTTTTTTTTTTTCCCCATATTTTTCTGTATTTGTATGTTACTAATTTATACATATTTATTGCATTATAAAATTAAAAAACTTGACCCAGGGGTAGTGGTGGTGACGTTGGCAATGGTGGTGGTGAAGGTGGCGTGGAAGTGGTGGTGACGGTGATGATGGTGGTGGGGTGGTGGCAATGGCGGCGGTGGTGGTGGTGGTGGTGAGATAATTAGGCAATGGCAGTGGCAACATAGTAGTGGAGGTGATTGTGGTTGCGGGGAGGAGGAATGGGGCAGGAGCCGCGGGACTAGGAAGGGCATGGTGGTGGTTATGTGGTGGCGGTGATGGTGTTAGCAATGGCACCTATGGGTTGGTGTTGGTGGCATGGTGGTGGTGAGACCATTAGGAGAAGAAGAATTGTGTTTTATTTTTAACATAAAATTACTACTTCAACCATCAAACTAACCATGTGCTCATTAAAGAGCAAGAGTGAAATCAAATGAAATAGAAATTCTGAGAGGCAACCACAGATCCATTTTGTTTCCATAAATACCTCTCTTTCCCTTGTAAATGGCAAAATTGAGACACTTGTAAATACCCCTTTTTCATGCGGTTGCCTCTCTCACACACACGTATTTGTAGAGGACGACCTGGTATGGTTATAACCCTAAAATGGCTCCACCCCTTGGCAAGTCTAGTTTCTATCTATTACCAACCACATCAAGAAAAACTTAAAGCCATTAGACCAGTTTCCGTTTTCTGCACCGACTTTGAATTTAGTTATGTATAATGACCATGTGTTCCATAAGTTGAAGAGGTCATGGTCTTTATACATACTAGTTTATAGGACGCGACCCTTGACCCTTTTGTTTTGACTTATATGCGCTGGCGCTAATGACAGAAACGAGATAGTCCAGACGATGAGGAGATAAAGATCAGCGGACTTCTATAAACATACCCATGGTCCCACCGTATGCAGGATTTTTATCCTCTCAAGAGCGGTGAACTGTCCAATGCACCACACTTAAAAATTCAATCATAAAAACATGGGTACTGGTGTCTTTTCATCCTTTCAAATGTTAATTGGACAATTGGATTTTTAAGTGTGACGTGCTGCCTAGTACACCGCTCTTGAGAGGATAAATTGATGATCACATTTTATTGGCAGCGCCTATTGTAGTATTTGTTTGTGAAACTAAGAAAATTCATATGATCCCTCGTAAAGCAAACTATGAATTATAGTCAGTTATTCATAGTCCACATTCATAGAGGATGTTAAGCTGCACACAAGTAAACAAATTAAATTAATGTAGCTTAGTAAATACATAATATTTCTCATGCATGTAACAATTAAAAAACATATAATATTACTCAAAAATGAGTTTCAGTTTATTAAAACATAAGAATTCTCCATGCATTTAATAATGGGAAAAGATATAAAATTTCTCAACAATGTGTTTCACTTTATTAATTACTTAATCTTTAATTTAACTAAGACTTTTTTTGGAGTGGTTTCGATTTCAAAATTTTTCATTAATTTCTTCTAGTAAGTCGAGGAATATGATTTTAGTCAGGAAATTGAAATTATTTAATTGCATCAATTAAAAATTTTACATGAATAAGAAATTAAGTTGGTATTTTAATTTTTTTAAGAATAGATTCCATCTGCATTCTTCTTCCATCACAAAGCCAACAAAAAGACACGGTGGAGCTGGGGTTGCAGAGAAGAAGGGAGCGGGGATGCTGAGGAGAGCATGGGGTGAAAGAGTGAGGGTGAGGTGGGAGGTTGTGGAGAGGGGTAAGGCAGGTGTAATCTTTTTCCTTAACAGAGCTAGCAAGAAGGTCGGGGTGGGGCAAGGCTGTAGAGAGTGGGTGGGGCAAGGCAGGGCTTCACCCTTCATGCACAATTGTTCAAAGAGGAAGAAATGACAGTCATTGGATGATCCATATCTCCCACATCCCAATTTCACAATGGAATTAAGAACAAACAAATACTGAGAATTGAAAAGAATGAAGTTTCTGATGTAGAGAAGATTTCGAAAGAATTCATGGATCCGCTGGACTGGTAGAAATCCACTTGATTGGACCAAAAATATTAATTTGCTAGCTCAACTTCAAAGGGTTGTAACTTGTTGCTTGGGTGTAGTTACGTGAGTCATAATCCCTTTATAGAAAAGACAGTTAATGCTCTTTTCTGGGTTTTTGGGAATTTTCTTGTTTGAAATTCATTCTCCAGAGTTTGGCCTTTTGTTGATGGCACTGCCGAAGGTGAAAGGTCGAATTTCTGCGAAGGATTTTTGGTAGTTTTCCAGTCTTTCCTGTAACATCATCTTATTTTTCTTAATACATACTTTGCTAACCCTTAGCCAAAAAAAAAAAAATAGTTAATGCTCTATAGGAAATTCAATTAATAAAAATGAATTTATTATTCATTGGATTAATATTTCAGAACCAAATTCACAAGTTTAAGGGCGTACACAACTTTTGAAGTTTTATGCGCAATTTAGGAATATAAGTTTCCTATTTTATTTTGTTTCTTGTTTTGTTAGGTTTCCTTTCCTTTGTAATTTGACCTTCTAATATTAAGATCATTTTGATTGATATAATATCATCTTGAGTATATGAATCAAATTACTTTGTTTGCTCTTCTTCCTTGTTGAAATTAAGGTTTCTCTACCTTGAGGATTCGAGGGTCGTGAGTACTAGACGAGATCTAGCCCCCAAACTTCCTACAGCGTCAATTTCCATAAAAGGGAAAACCATCAAGGACAGAACTTAGATAGAGAAAACAAAATGTGTAGATCCCTGTTGGAAACCGAAATAAAATAAGAATAAAATGGGGTGAGTGGTAGCAATGCTTAAGCACTAAAAATTCTAGTCACTACAATTGATCTGAACCATTGATATACTTTACACAAATCCTGGCCCTCCATTAATTTACATATCCTTTAAACTAGTACTGACTTTTACGGGTATCTCTCTCTCTCTCAGTCTCCCCCAGCTCCGACACTGGAAAGCAAGCCCTTGCACCCTGCCAAGTTTGAACTCATATAGATGTGTTGTTGCAAAACTTGTTGTTCACCATGAGGAAACCAGAAGTGAACAAATAAGTTTATAGACATCCACAATAATATAAGAATGATGGTGGTATTCATGTTGATTCAACAACATTCTTACAAGACATGATAGTCATGATGTTTTTTTTTTTTTTTGGATGGATGAAAAACATATTAACGAAACAAAGAGATTCTTTCCCCCCCTTAAAAAATAAGGAAAAGAACAAGAAGAAAGCTCCACAATAAAACAATGGACTAACTTACAACCTAATCAAGCTGAAGAGAGACCGCCCAAAGAGCAATAGAGGACATAATCAGTCCTAAACAACCAGTCACCTGTATGTAAAGTTGACCTTCTTCCCATTAGGATTATAGGGAGGAATGGGAGGAATCACCCAACTCCCACTTTGATTCTTAGAAGCTAAGGAAAGACTCTCCTGATCTAATAAAGCACCTTTTGATCCAAATACTCCCCTACCATTGGCATCAAAAACACTATCATCCACACTATGTGGAGTGGTCACCACGACCCCATTCAGGTTATATGGATCAATTCGTTCTGATATATTGAGGAGGTTTATATGGATCAACTCAGTAACTGATGCGCTTGCTAACAAGGCAGAAAAATCTTCTCAATCTGATAATTTGGATGTCATTCTAGATTTTAGTGTAACAGATATAAGGTGGGAGCAAATGCAGCGCCCTAGATATAGATTCAGCTGAATTTTTTAGATTGCTTCCTCACTCTGTTGATGGCAATGGCAAAGGTGAAGGAAATAATATCTGAACTGTATATGCGCCATGTGGGGATGCCTGAAAGTTATTTCTGTATTCATTTTATTCTTTAATTTTATATTGTTGATCCTTAGGAGGGTAAAAATAGAAAGTTGGGAATGGAGTAGACATAGTGATGCAAAGAAAAAGAGAAGAGAGAGAGAGAAAGAATTATTATAAAAAAAAATTAACCGGGCAGTAGGAATTCAAACCCATAGGGGAAGGGAATTATTCCATTTCGATACATGCGATTACAGGCAGCAGGTTTTTATGGGAATTTGGTTAATGGAAACCTAATTTTAGGTAATCATTCAATTTTCTTTTAAATAATTCAACACTTCGTTACAATGAGAATTCTGATCGATATTTCTTTTTTCTTTTGGTAGAAAGAATTCTAATCTTATGACTCATTAATAAGACGAGAAAAACTGTTGAAGGACCAATTGATTTCATCCATATAGTTGTTGTCCTACTGTTAAACGGGTCAAATTGGAACTCCCATCAGACGCGGTGACATGCTCGTTCAATGGAGTTGTGGAATTTTACAAGCAATATGACCAACTAATTATATATTTGAAAATAATATTTGCCAATCAAGCCGTGCTTCACGGTTTGTTCCTGCTAGCTGGCAGCCAAGTAAATGGAATAATTCATTTTTCCTTTGGGTTTTTTTGTTTTTTTTGGATAAAAGGAAATTATTTATTGAATAAACGTGAAAGCTACGGCTGTGAATTAGGATCCAGATCCTCTACTGCTGAGCTGCCCAGTAGGATTGTGTTGCCCAGACATGGTGAGACGTGCAATGACCGCCTTATCCCCACTCGGGCAAGGCTCTCGGGCAGGGGTGAGGCGGTCATTGCACGCCTCGCCGTGTTTAGGCAGCACGGTCCTGCAAGGCAGCTAGGCAGTAGAGGATCCAAATTGTGTGAATTATGGGTCTGGCTCTCCAACCTAGCAAAAACAGGGGGGCCCATTTGGGCCCTAGCTCTGAAATGACCAAAACCCACCTTATTTTGCTGGACTGGATCCTTCAACTCCCACCACGGCTAGAGGAGAGCCAAATTAGTGAATTACATAACTCAAGAAGTCATGGATCGGAACTAGGCCATATTTTCAGGGTGTCAGCCATACCGTTATATTTTCTTGGAATTAAAGTGAAATTATAGGCTTTAAATATAAAGTAAGATAAACAACATCCTCCAGGAACATAAATACCTTTTAAATTTTAGTATTTTCTAAAATATCCTTTAAGATCCCATTTTCCTTGGCTGCCAGCCTTGTAGAAGGAACTTGTACAATTGAGCAGCATAATTTGGTCCGTTTATCAATAGATGGTGGGTAGAGTGAGAGATAGCCCAAGTCTTGAAACACCTTTCAAAGACTTTTCCCATTACTACTTCTTCATCGAAGAAGAGATCGATATTTAATCTCTCAAAGACTTTTCCCATTACAATTTCTTCATGGGAGAGAGAGATATTTATTTCCACCTTACTCCCTCCTCTTCTATAAATACCCACATTGAGGTGAGGAAGATTATAAACTGTATCCCTTCAAAGTTCAAACACAAGAAGCAGAAGCAGCTGCAATGGAGAACTCCAGAGTAGATATGGCGCTTCTCTCTGTCCTTCTCTTCGCCCTTGTCTCAGGTTTGTTCTTAATTATGGTTTCTTTTCTTTGTTTTCATATCTTCTTTCTCTTTAATTACTACTATGGATCGGTTTGGTTAGAAGAGAAATGAGTGTTAGTAAAGTAATCTTTTAACAAAATTTTCACTTTCCTTATAACCAAACAACCGTTTTATGTGGGATTGCATGCAGGAGGGTTGTCACTTACCTTCACGTTCAAAAACAGCTGTAGTTACACAGTTTGGCCAGGAACATTAACGGGAGATAACAAAGCCCAACTTTCTTCAACTGGTTTCGAGTTGGCCTCTGGAGCTTCAAGTTCCGTAGATTTCACGTCTGGTTGGTCAGGCAGGATCTGGGGCCGAACATTATTGTTCATCTACAAGTGGATTTAAATGTGAAACCGCAGACTGTGGGTCCAGTCAAGTTTCATGCAATGGTGCAGGAGCAAACCCACCGGCCAGCTTGGTGGAATTCACTATTGGAAGTAGTAGCACAGAGAAGGACTTCTACGACATCAGCCTTGTGGACGGATTTAACTTGCCTGTCTCGGTGGCTCCACAAGGTGGAACCGGTGATTGCCAAAAGGTGGGATGTTCAGGTAATGTGAACTCGGTTTGCCCTTCGGAGTTGAGTGTGACGGGGTCTGATGGAACCACAATCGCTTGCAAAAGTGCGTGTGCTGCGTTTGGGACTGATGAGTATTGTTGCACTGGTGCTTATAATACGGCTGAGACTTGTCCACCCACCAAATACTCGCAAATCTTCAAGGAACAGTGTCCTGATGCCTACAGTTACGCATATGATGATGAGACAAGCACTTTTACATGCGCTGGTGCTAATTACCTCATCACCTTCTGCCCTTAGCTAGAAACAATCATTTCATCAGCTAGCTTGGAATTCATTCCAGAAAATAAAATAGCATAGCATAGCATAGCATAGCATAGCATATGATAGAACCAAGCTAAGCATTAAGAATAAGAAAGAGAAATTTGTACTTGGGCATTGGGGTATGTACTTTATACTTAGTTACAATTCTCTCCATTAGATTGTAAGCTTCCATTTTAATAAATAAATGAATAGACTGCCTGTTTTATACATTATGGCTAATATGGTGTGATTTCTATTTCAATTTCAATTTCAATTTCAATTTCCTGCATAGGGTGATTTTTATTTCATAAATAGTTTGGTTTGATTTTTGCACATTATTTAACTGAAATGGAAATCAAATTTCATTGAAATTCTAAAATAGGTGAAAAGGTCTATCAATTTCAAAATTAAAATTGCTTTCAACATTTTTCTTTAATGAGCACATGGTTAATTTGATGAGCAAAGCAGTAATTTTATGTTAAGAATAGAACACTGCTCTTCTCCTTGATGGTCTCACCACCACCCTCGTTCAAAGAAATATCGAGAATCTATTCTCAGTTAATGAATTACCAAATGGATTTCTTATTCTTCAAATATTTCACATTAATGCAATCAAACAGTTTCAATTTCTTGACCAAAAATCTATTTATTGATTATTTCATAAAAATAAATCCAAAATTTGAAATAAAAATCATACTAAATCAGATCTTTGTTCCCTTTCATCATGGAAACTTTCTATCTTTATTTTATTTTTGGCTGAGTGTTTCCTGCCCAGGAACGTATGTTACGCCAATAGAAAACACCCACTCACAGTCCCCTTTGGAATAATTTTTCCTTATCTTCTTTTTTTTTTTCTTTTTTTTTTTTTTTGGGGGGGGGGGGGCCTACAACTTCTTTTGGGGAGGCTATGGTTGTAATGGTTAATACCATTGAAAGTTGTAAAATGTAAATTTACAATCTCGTGAGAAGAGGCTTATGTACCACAATATGTAGTAGAGTAACAGAATGATTATATTGATCGTGATCCTTTGTTGTCAGGCAACCGTCGTGCGGCCTCACACAGGCAGGGGCAAAATGACTGCTCCACCAAATATCCAAGCACCTTGCCCGGGTGGGGTCCATGCCCTGCCTATGTGAGGTCACACACCGACTGCATGGCTGCCCGACAGCAAAGGATCCAAATTGATTATTACAAAAATACACTATGGGTATATAAGCTTATATGGCTCCTTTTGGTGGCTGATGTGTTATGAGTAATAGAGTGAATATAAAAATTCATTATTGGTATATAAGCTTATGACTTATGGTCTATGAGTCATGTTTTTCCAAAACTCGACATTTTATAGGTAAAATTCCTTGTATATAAAATGACTTAATTGTTCTTACAATCCTACCAAAAAGGATAAGAGTCTGGTTCCTTTGCACGTAACCATTTGTCCTATTTTTACCATTTACAAGGGGAAGAAGAGGTATTAATGAAAACAAAAAGGACAAGTGGTTACCTCTCACATATATGTTCACTTGTTGTACGTCCGTGCAGATGATCCATAACACTAAAGAGGTACGTAAAAGGGGAGGGTAAGACCTTACCCTTAGCCTACCCTTACCCTCCCCATTTCTTTATAGGGGTAGGGTAAAGAACACAGGTATATGGATCCCCGTTGCCAGCCCCAGACAAATTTGGTGAGATTGTTAAAGAAAAGAAACGAACATAACATTATTTCTCATAAATTATTTCTTTCTAATAGTTTACAGTTTCTAGCTCCTAAGTGAAATTTTCAACTTCTTCGCATCTGATTTTGTTTTGATATTTTACGCATTTTTCTATGTTTGGTATTACGTGCATTTGTTTCAACTAGATTAATTGTCTCCATGCATGAGAGAGAGCCATCAAAATATTGTTGAGGGGACTAACGAATGGAAATCACAAAGTAAAACAAAACGAGCGATGGCTTTTCATTCATCGAGTGTCTCACAACTCTATTTCCTCAATCCCTTTCTCTGATATTATCAAACACATCAGATGACCTTTACCGTTAATCTCTATTGTCTTGTCTTGACTTTGTAATTTAGTTTTGGATCAGATAATGACCATATAAATATATAGTCTACAAGATGAAGGGGTCAGCTGGGTCTTTTATGTTTACAGACTTATATAGCATACATGAAATTAATTAAGAAGACTCTTGACTTATATAAATGACCAAAACGCGGTGGTCCAAATTTATGATTAGCCACACATTTGGATCGTCTCTACACCTATTTGGAAATTATCTCTATGAAGACTTGTTACCTCATTGAAAGGAAAAGAAATTAACAATATTTTTGGTTGCTGAGTCCATGAACGCAACTCCACCTCCATCCCAACACCCACCTCCTTCTCCTTGTTGGGGTACAATGTCTTGTATTCCGTCGATTAATTTATGGGTTGATTTCGAAGAGCCGTTAAGAGGCTGTAGTCCTCTAGGCATTTTTTTATGGACTATATGAGTATTTCAGTAAAATTTCTGTATAGGGTTTCGCTATAAATCTCTGCAAAGCAGCCTGTGAGAGAGATGTACGTGAGGACGATCAGCTCTAACCCTATTCTC
Organism: Telopea speciosissima; assembly: GCF_018873765.1. NCBI lineage: Eukaryota > Viridiplantae > Streptophyta > Magnoliopsida > Proteales > Proteaceae > Telopea > Telopea speciosissima. Next base: position 45,216,661 of record NC_057921.1, read on the forward strand.
CATTGATAGTGAAACAGATCTCATCTCACCGTGAACATAAGCAATCTTGTCGAACTACGTAAATCCTTGTGTTAATTGTATGATTATGGTGAAGGATATAAAAGGTTAACTGGTGCATATCTCCTCAGTCGATATTGAAAAGCAGTTGGAGAACCATCATCCTTTGCTAATAAGGGAAGAGACCAAAAAGAGATAGAACTTGGGACCTAATGGATCGAGGTAAGCCCATTACAGCAAAACCAACACGTACAAGTCGATCATGAACAAAATGGGACAGGACTTGGGACCTAATGGAGGTAAGCCCATTGATCTCCATTAAAAGCCATCGGTTTAAGCCCATACAAAGTGAGATGTAGTTTATGTTTGGGGTTGTGGGCTTATGCGATGTGGGCTTGAACCCACTTAAGGTTTTAAGAAATTTTGTGCTGGGCTTTAAGAACCCTTATTGTTATGTCCAACTGCTCCCTTAACTGGTCAGGTATCATAACCTGAATCGGGGACCAAACCAAATGACTAAGCCATTGGCCCAAACCAACCCGATATCTAACCCGGACCAAGGTCCAACCCAACCCATTTCTTGAACCAATTTTTTTTCCCTTGATTATGACAAGGTAACTGGTTATCTTACGGAAACAGATGATCAATTTGTAAAATTAGACGAGGCTGTAGCCATGACACTCATTGGAAAGTTCAGTTGTAGGAAGGGTGTAAGGATATATATATCATTGATACGTTCTGTTTATTCTAGTTATAAACCTCCATTGTTCTTAATACATTCTGTTGCAATGAAAATCCACTTTTGTTATTTTTAGGTAGTAGAATGATGTATGCCTAGAATGTGTTTGTAAAATTGGGGGTTTGATTTTTATTTTTTTATTATATTAGTGGTTAAGTTGGGGCTTGACTGGATTGGGGTTGGGGCACTAGACATGTCATGCCCCTATTCCAGAGAAGGAATATAATGTAATATAAAGGGTGATTAGGACGATACGTGTCATCCTACTAAACCGCCCGGATCACTGACACAGTGTCCCAACGCACAGTCATAACCAATATTAACACAATATAATATCAAAATGTGGGAAAAAAAAATATTACATTCCAAAGATCAGTAGTATTGCGGAAGCGTATAGAATTAAATAGTTACAAGATGTTCAAAGGCTAGATGATAAATACAGTAGTTAGTTACATTTCCAATGACCATCTAATAACTATCAAAAGGGTATAACAGTAAATGTTTCAACACGGGCCTAAGCACCAAAAGTAAATCAAAAAGGGACCAAGTCCCGAATATCCTCACGGCCCGTAGGCGCAATCATCACAAGGACAACCGTCGCCATGTTCCTCGAACACAACTCCCGGCTCCTCTTCACCAATCTCATTGTATCCCAAGGGATGAACTCCAAGTCCCACGAGATACCTGCCACCTGTATCATAATCTAAAAAGTGTGCGCACGAGGGGGTTAGCTCCACTGAGCCAATGAGGGGATGGGGATGCACAAACACGCAATTCACATAGTCCAATGATGCATGCACATGTTAATTTTATTTTTTCACCTAACAAACAACTAAGTCAAAGGTATATGCTACTGTGACAACTCAGAAAACAATGTGGGTCACTTATCTTATCACCACAATGAATTCTCAATTGTCACCAGGGAGCTACGTCGATCGAAACCTCCAAGACCACTCAGTGGCAGACCCCGATAACCAATACTATCATGACTGGCCTCCCTCCCCTCCACAGAATCCGGTGTACTGATTACCCAACACCTAAACCCCTATTGGTAAGGGTCGTAGCATAAGGGTGCAAAATCCTAGCCGCAGATATACTAAATGTAAGTCCTATCGTCCTGAGAGGTAATCCGGGCGGATCAACTTTTCATTTGGTTTAGTACCCGGTTACCAGCACGGCACGACGCATACAGTTCAACATGACGTTCAACATAATTACTTCATAAAAATATATATAGTATACGGGATTCCGGCACCGGCACCGGCACCCACCGGCACCGAGACCCATCAAAGTAAAGCATCTCCAATCAATCATCATAACAATCATATATAATGCAATATGCGCAAGCATGCTTAATAATTTATAATGATGACATAATATACAATGCAAAAATAAAATCAAGCCCAAACAGCCAAACCTACTCACCGTATGTGTTATGTCTCAAGTTATGGGTTGCCGCCGAGGTTAAGTAACACGTTGCAAGAAAGGGGAAATATAACCTACTGGAAAAGTGAGAACAGGGTTAATTATATAAAATGGGAGAATCCCCAAAAGATACCCCATAATTTAGCTAAGTTTAAGGTTTCAGAGATAGGGTGGTTTTATGGGTGGTTTCATGCCCAAAACCTAAATCCACATGTAAATCCTAGCTAACCAGGGGCTCAGGAAGGTCTTTGCCCAATGTGGTTTTATGGGTGATTTGTCTTAGAACATTAAACTACGCCTAAAACCGACTTTAACAGAGCTTTCTCAGGAGGGTGGTTTCAAGGTGGTTTCTCGTAGGTACTGAAACCGTATGTAAAACCACATACCTGTAGAACAGAAAATGGAAAGGTTTCTCATCAGGGGTTCCTTCCCCAAGGGGTTTGAGGGTAAGGAGGCTTCAAGAAAGCTTCCCCCTAAGTTCAGTAGGGTCCTATGACCTCATTAGGTCCATATAATCCCAAGAACTCAAGAGGAAAAGCAACGAGAATCCTATTTTAGGGCATAATAGGGTAGAAACCCTAAGTCTTTCAATTGGAGAAGGATTGTGAGCTTTAGGACTAGCCATGGAGTGAAATAGCTCCACAATAATCACAGCTAAGGGTTCCAATCGACCTTTGGGTTCTAAGACAAACCCTAGACCGATTCTCTCCCATTTCTCCAAATCCTAAATCAAAATAAAAGAAGGGAGAAAGCTTTAATGGCTTACCTACCCTAAGGTAGAAGCTCCACGTTGAGGCTCCAAGAGGTGGGGTCTCTAACCTCCCACTAAGCTGCTGCACTCTTCTCCCTCCTTCTCTCCTTCCTCTTTACTCCTCCACGTTTAGGGTAGATGAGAATGATGAATGAGAAGTAAATGTTCTCTCTCTCCCTCTTGGACTTATTTATAACAAGTGGGTATTTGGGTACCTCAAGTCAAATGGGTCATGAGGGCCTAATGGGTTGACCCATTAGTTCTATGTGGGTAAGTGAATGGGATAACCCATCCTTTGGTCAATAGGGTTAAATGGGCCTTTAGTGAAATGGACCATACAAGTTAAATGGCTTCTTAAGTTAAATGGGCCTGCCCACAAGCTTTAATTAAGGAAAAGCCCACTTTAAGATGGGTTCACATGAGATGGTTATAAGTTCTCAATGTACTTTCCAAAGGTAAGTGGGACCCAAAATTAAAATATTCCCCTCTCACATGAAATAGCTCAGCGGTTCAGGCCTTGACCTGCACTTCGAGGTCACCAAGGAAAGAATAAATAATAAAACTTGAGGGTTAGAACTTACTTTTCCCTGGTCATGGTTTATCACCCATGACCCCGAATAGCTTCGCCACCGCAATGCCAAGCTCATCACTGAACGAAGTGTCCAACTGAGACGACGGTCCAGGATGCTCTCTCCTAAAATCCTCGCTTCCCGGGCTGATACTTGGAGGATAGTCAACAAAGTCGCCGTCAACGAACTTTCCCCACTGGCGGTTGAGGAATCTTTCCTCCACAGGCAAACCCGTATTGTGGTCAATGATTTTGTAACTAGGTTTGACCAGCATGGAGAACAGGTCACCAGCATACATGGCAGCGGTATCTACACGTCACGAGAAGAAATAATATTTAATTATATCTCGAGGTGCAGGTATAACATCCCCCCCCACCTTATAAGAAATTTTGTCCTCAAAATTTGACGTACCTTGTAGATAGGCAAGAAAAGGGTATTTTGCCCGCATCTCTACCTCTACCTCCCAAGAAGCTTCCTCTTCAGGATAGTTGCACCATTTCACCTTCACATAATAGATGGACCGGTTGCGAAGATGAACAACTTTGCTATCCAAAATCTTTTTAGGGAGCTCTTTGTAGAACATGTCGGTCGCAAGTTCTGGCGGTCCATGTGTCAGTACATGGCTTGGATCATGGACATACTTCCTCAATATGGACACGTGGAAGACGTCATGCACACCTTCTAAAGATGGAGGGAGTGCTAACCGATACGCCACTGGTCCAATTCGTGCAAGGATCTCAAATGGCCCTATAAACCTCGGGCTCATCTTGCCCTTCTTGCTGAAGCGCATCACCCCTTTAGAGGGTGATACCTTAAGGAACACTTTATCGTCGATAGTGAACTCAAGGTCTTTTCGCCTCAGGTCTGCATAACCCTTCTGCCTGGACTGAGCCGCCTTGATCCGCTCACGAATTAAATCCACCTTCTCGCATGTCACCTGAATCAACTCGGGTCCAAGAATACGTCGTTCACCTACTTCGTCCCAATATAAAGGTGTCCGACACTTCTTCCCATACTGAGCCTCAAACGGTGCCATGCCTATAGTAGCCTGGTAACTGTTATTGTAAGCAAACTCAATAAGTGAGAGATGCTCGTCCCAGCTGCCCTGCATATCAATGGCACAAGCTCGGAGCATATCTTCTAATGTCTGAATAGTCCTCTCCGACTGTCCGTCCGTCTGAGGGTGGAAGGCTGTACTGAAACTCAACAGTGTACCCATTGCCTTCTGAAAACCACCCCAGAATTTAGATGTGATTCTAGGATCCCGGTCGGAGATGATGCAAACAGGAACTCCGTGCAGACGAACTACATTATCAATGTACAAGCGAGTCAGCTTGTCCATCGAAAAGGTGATCTTCATGGGGATGAAGTGAGCCGTCTTTGTCAATCTATCAACGACGACCCATATGGTATAGACACCTCTAGGTGTGCGGGGTAGCCCGGTGATGAAATCCATAGTAACATGCTCCCACTTCCACTCCAAAACAGGCAATGACTGTAAGAGGCCATGAGGTCACTGTCTGTCCGCCTTCACCTACTGACATGTAAGGCATTTTACCACATACTCAGCCACATCCCTCTTCATTCCACTCCACCAATAATATTCCTTCAGATCTCTATACATCTTCGTACTACCTGGATGAATAGAATAAGGAGAGTCATGGGCTTCAGCTAACACTTCCTTCCTCAACTGAGGGTCACTAGGAACACATAAGCGATGTCTAAACATGAGAACACCACTTTCTGTCAAAGTAAAGTCTAGTTCCCACTGTGTGTCTTCCCTGATAGCCACAATGATCTTTAGGAATTCTTCATTTGAAGCCTGAGCTGACTGGATTCGCCCTACTAGTGTTGACTGTACTGATAAAGCTGACAAGGATAAGGTAACACCATCAACTAGTAGTTTCAGGTCCATTCTTCTAGCTTCCTCAACAAGTTTCTCACTGACTACCAATGATGCCAGTGACAAGGACTGAGATTTCTGGCTCAGCGCATCAGCTACCACATTTGCCTTGCCGGGGTGGTAATGGATAGTACAATCATAATCTTTCAACAACTCCAACCACCGTCGCTGCGTCATATTGAGTTCCTTCTGTGTAAAGAAGTATTTGAGGCTCTTGTGATCACTGTAAATCTCGCCCTTCTCACCATACAAATAATGTCTCCAGATTTTCAAAGCGAAGACCACTGCTGCAAGGTCCAAGTCATGGGTCGGGTAGTTCTTCTCATAGTCCTTCAATTGCCGAGAAGCATAAGCCACAACCTTTCCATCTTGCATTAGGACACAACCTAAGCCCATTTTAGATGCATCACTGTAGACTACCATCCCTCTAGTACCATTAGGAATAGTAAGTACTGGAGCGGAAATCAGCCTCTGCTTGAGCTCTTGAAAGCTCTTCACACAGCTATCAGACCACTCAAACTTCACTCCCTTTCGGGTCAGTCATGTCATAGGAGCGGAGAGCCTTGAGAAGTTCTCAATGAACCTCCTGTAATACCCGGCTAGTCCCAAAAAACTACGAATGTCTGCCACACTCTTGGGTATCGCCCAGTCAACTACTGACTTCCCCTTGCCAGGGTCAACCTCTATACCCTTACCAGAAATAAGGTGTCCCAAAAATGCCACCTGTTATAGCCAAAACTCACACTTACTGAATTTGGCGTACAACTGCTTCTCCCTCAAGCGTTGTAATACTAGGCGAAGATGGTCTGCATGCTCCTCCTCGCTCTTAGAATAGACCAAGATGTCATCAATGAAGACAATGACATACTTGTCTAGAACATCGTGGAACACCCGGTTCATCAACTCCATAAAGGCGGCTGGGGCATTGGTCAACCCAAAGGACATGACCAAGAACTCATAATGACCATAGCGAGATCTGAATGTTGTCTTGCTGATATCACTATCTCTGATCTTCAACTGATGGTACCCTGATTGGAGATCAATCTTCGAGAACACCTTAGCACCCTGTAGTTGATCGAATAGGTCATCGATCCTAGGCAAAGGATATCAGTTCTTGATTGTCAATTTGTTTAACTCACGGCAGTCAATGCACAGATGCATACTACCGTCCTTCTTTTTCACAAACAACACAGGGGCTCCCCAAGGAGATACACTGGGTCTAATGAAACCGTTCTTCAACAGGTCATTCAACTGCTCTTGTAGCTCCTTCAACTCAGTTGGGGCCATCCTGTAAGGTGCCTTGGATACTGGGGCTGCACCAGGAATCTGATCTATCATGAACTCTGTCTCACGATCTGGTGGCAACCGTGTTAGATCTTCAGGAAAGACATCTGGAAAGTCTTTCACCACACACAACTCTTCTAAAGGCCTGACTTTGGCTTCAGTGTCTATCACAGATGCCAGGTAACACTGACATCCCTCTGCCAACAACTTCTGTACTGGGAGAGTAGAGATGATAACTTTCTTGGGTCTCTCCCGCCTAGTACCCATAAACACAAACTCTTCACCTTCAGCTGGTTTGAACAGAACCTTCCTCTTTGAACAGATTAGACTGGCCTTGTGAGTTGATAGCCAATCCATTCCCAAAATCACATTAAAGTCTTTCATATCCAGCAGTAATAAACTTGCTTTGAGCCCACGACCACACACATGTATAGGGCAAGGACCGCAAATTGAGTCAAGTTCAACCTTGCTACCCGTTGGTGTACTGACTATTAATTTTTGGGCCATTTGCTTTGGTTCGACAGGTATCTTCTTAGCAAAACTAGGGGACACAAAAGAATGTGATGCCCCCGAGTCAAACAAAGCATAAGCAGGCTGAGAGCAAATAAGAACCACACCTGACAAGCAACAGACAACCAATCATAGAAACAAAAGCTATAAATATGCACATCTTAAGAGTAGAGTGCATTACCTGTAATAACACTAGGATCGTCCTGGGCCTCTTCATTTGTCACAGAATATACCCGACCTTGAGATCTGTGGCCCGGAGTAGGAAGAAGAGAACGCACAACTGCCTTGGCTTGGGGTGCCTTTTGTGTAGTTGCACCTGGAGGACCTGTCATCCAAGGATGAGGACAGTCTCGAACCATATGCCCGGACTCCTTACAATTGTAACATATAAGGGTCTGGTAACCATAGTGAGGAGTTGATGTAGGCTTGGGTGCTTGCACCGCATCTGACCTACGGGACTGGACCGGAAAATCTATAATGTAGGATCCTCGCTTTTGGAATTTTGTGGATCCCTTAGGCTCATAAGAGGTCATGGGTCTTTTCCCAGCCTGAGTGGCCCTGTAGTTCTCTCTCTGCTGGTCCGCAATCACCTTGGCGGCCTGGACCATCTTAGCATAAGTAGGGTACTTGTGAAGCACCACAAAAGTACTAATGCTAGGTCTAAGCCCCTTCTCAAACTTCCTAGCCTTCACATCCTCAGCCTTCATGTGCATCGGGGCGAAGTAAAACAGCTCCTCAAAAGCTTGCTAGTACTCAAGGACCGATTTGGATCCTTGAAAGAAGCTCATAAACTCAAACTCCTTCTTATCACGGCTTATCACGGAAGTTCTGAGGGAAGAAATTTTTGAAGAAGACTTCTTTGAATTGAGCCCAAGTTGCCTCTGGGTGAGTTGCCCAAAAATGGTCTTTAGAGGAGAGCCACCAAGCATCAGAATCACCCCGAAGCTGGTAGGTAGCACACCGGATCTTGTCCTTGTCATTGCACTATATCACTTCAAAGATCCTCTCAAGGTCCCTTATAAATGTTGCCGGGAAAAAGGAATCATGGGCCATCTTGTAGAAGTTGGAGGACGATGTTTCTGAAATCTTTCCAACAGCTTAGCGGCATCTGCCCAAGCCGGAGCCACCGCTTGGACTGGAGGAGCCACTAAAGTGGGAGGTAGAGTAGGTGTTAGCACCTCTTGTGCCAAAGAAGTTCCAACGACAGTAGGAGTCAAGGGAACATTAGGTATGGCAGAATCCACAGGGGCAGGTGGGGGAGGATTGACTTGCACAGGAGGGGGCACTGACTACCTTTCCTTAACAAAGTCTTGGAACATAGTAGTCATATTTTGCATAAATTGGCGCTGCTCTTGTTGCGCCTCCCTATGCTCTCGTTCCATAGATTGTAATCTATTGCTCAACAAGGCGGCGACATCCACATTATTATTAACTGGCGGTGCTACCGATAAAACCGTATTCGAAGCCTCGTCGGCTTCTTCCCTAGCAGAGGAATGGTTGGCATTGGACCACGTGTTAACCATGGTAAACACCTGGTTACAGTCAAAACCCACAGTTATGGACACAATAACAATCATAGGCAATCAACCATAAAATTGCTTTACAAAGGTAACCACAGGCCATAAGAGGGGTAAGGGAAGCAATAATGAGGGTAATAAGCATTAGAAACAAGTCGGTTAAGTAAAACAGGGTCAAAAACTCTTTCTGGCCAGGGCGGTTTTAAGTGTGGTTTCACTTAATATTCAAAACCGCAGGTAAATCCGACTTTAACAGAACCCAGAAAATAGCTTCTGTTAAGTGCGGATTCACAGGTGGTTTAACTAGACTAAAACCATGGGTAAAACCACATGGCCCAAAACTTAAAAATTAAAAACCCGCGACTTAAAGGGTTACTGTTCTATTTTCAAAACACCTTTGAAAGGCTCTGGAGAACCTTAGGAGCAACCGTAGCCTCTCTCTCTCCACCATTTCTTGGTAGATTTTGGTACTCAAATCACTCCACCATAGCACTCGATCGATTTCAGGTATGGTCTCTTCCTTTTCTATCGATCCCTCTCTCTCTCCCATCAATTTCTCTCATGGAGAAGCCCCAATATGCGTTTTTTTGTTTATGGCAACTTGGGGTTTCACTTTCTTGTTGTAAAATAGACTGTTTATAGCCCACTCCTAATCGATTTCACACCATATGCAACCTATATGAGGCATCTCCCACGATTTTGCACCTGCATTAGGGATTTGGGTTGGGTTTTGGAGAAATCCCAAACCCTAACCGAAAAATTCCGTTTCTTTTTGCCCCAAATGAATTCGATTTTTCTATATAGTGTCAATTTGTACTAATTTGGGTTGTCACTATCATATTTACTTTGTTTTTCATTACTCAAATTCCCAACCCCAAGTCTAAACCGAAATTTCTGTTTTCCTTTTTGTCAAATCTGAATCAATTTTTTTTGCTATATATATGCTTAGTTTCCTCTAATTTAATTGCCTCAAGACATAGTTACTTGTTTATCATGATGTAAACTCCAAGCACCACATCTGAAAATTTCCTTTGAAATTTTGAGCATGCTTTATACCAATAAAGCCATATATAATTTTTTTTCTTCTTGTTTGGTCTTGCTATTTTGTATGAGATTTCAGGTTCTAAGTACAATATAACCATAGATCTTTGTTATCTACCAAATCACCCCCACAATGGCCATACATTCCCTATTTCCCTAGCATCTTAGGCCACAGATCGATAGAAATCTGAACTTTCAAATTTAAAATCCTGTTGTAATTTAGTTACTTGAAAGGGGAAAATCGAGGACTAAAGTTTAAGCCTCATTTCCTTACTTTATTCATTTGTTCATGCCTTAGCATTCAATATATTAACCTGCTATACATGTTTGATTTTGGCTGCAGGTTAACAAAATCCATGGCCCCAAGGACACGACGTGCACGGGCTGAACAAGCTGTACACCTATAGTTCTGGATCCATTGTGGTTTCGAGACATAGAGAAACAGGGGCTTTACCGAGACTACTTCCGCCTCAAGAGTATCATGGAAGGACAGGATGTAGTGTTGGATGATCTCAAAGCCTACAAGGTGGGGCCGAGATATGATGCATTGGGGTGGACCAACCTCCTCAATCTCCCAGAACCATTTTACCCCAAGCTCATCCATCACTTTTACTCCAATCTGGTCACCGAGAATTTGGGCACAAGAGACTATAGAATTATCTCATATGTCAAGGGAGTTACTATAACTTTCACAGCAGCACAGCTAGCAGGTATCCTAAATGTGGGTGTTTGGGGACCCCCCCCCCCCCCCCCCCCCCCCCCCCCCCCCCCCCCCCCCCCCCCCCCCCCCCCCCCCCCCCCCCCCCCCCCCCCCCCCCCCCCCCCCCCCCCCCCCCCCCCCCCCCCCCCCCCCCCGTCAAGAAACTCTCACCTCGACCCGACCCCGCCAGGTCGGGCCGGGTCGGGTTGGTCTTGATTTATGGCACCGTCCACGTGTCTCATTAGACCATGTTTTTGTAACATAGGATCTCAACCTATGGGACAACTAATAAATATGTTGAAAAAATGGCGTGTGTATAAACTCTCTCTCTACGTTGTAATCGTGTCCCCTCAATAGGCCTGGAAGCTTATAGGGGCTACAACTAAATAACAATCATGTCGCTGACTCTTTCTATGGTCCCGATCAAAATAGTAGATGATCTACTCTTTTTATGGGTTCCCACTTCATGATGATGACAAAGCTAGTAGTTATCTCTGCATAATTCTCTTCTGTTTTTTTTTTGTCAAGAAAATACTTATATTAAGTATATATATATATATATATATATATATATATATATATATATATATATATGTGTGTGTAATATTATATACCTATAATTAATACGTGAGGTCGGGTCGGGCGGGCCGGGCTAGGCCGAGGATCTAAACCCCGACCGACCCGACCCGCCAGTGGTCGACTATAACTAAACCCAAACCCGCCCTCGGGGTCAAAAAATCAGGGTCGGGCCCGGCCGGGCGCAGGGCGGGTTTGGGCTGGTTCGGGCCAGCCGGGCTTTATTGACACCCCTAGTAGTGCACCGAAAAAGAGCCATTATTCCTTCCTCAAGCGGAAGGCTTACATAGGACTATACAAGGAGCTTACCCACGGGGCATTTGAGAAGAAGGTGCCTAAAACCTCATTTGCGAAGTCTCCAAGGATACTGAGCCGAATTGTACAGCACAACATCGTGCCCATAGCAGGTCACCGCACCATGCCTTCTATCTTTGTGGGGTATGTGGCCTATCATCTTTACAAGGGCATACCAATCTGCCTACCCTACATCATTATGCGCACCATGGCTCATGTTGGGCAGAATCCTAAGAAGAACTTAGATTTACCTTATGGGAGGCTGCTTACAACTATCTTTCTACACTTCGGGGTTGACTTGGGCGGGGAGGATCAAGACTTAACTGAAGATCCACCTCTAGATCGCAATGCAGTGGCGAGGATGCAGATTACAATTGACACATACAGTGATGGGGAACCAATTCCCCCAGTAGAGGGTTACGGGCCTGAGCCTCAGGTACCGGAGCCTCCTCCTCAACCAGCTGCACACAAGGCCTCGACATCAGGCACTGCTCCAGGAGGGTCAGACATAGATAGGATTCTTGCGGTCTTGGGTCAGATGAGCACTGACATGACTCAGGGCTTCGCTGGTGTAAATGTCTGACTAGATGTATCCGACCAGCACATTGAGAACCTCGGGAGGCAGGTGCACGACATGCATTCCTATCTTCATGATGAAGGGACCGATGATGAGTCAGGCAGTGATGATGAGATGGACTTATAGACTCCCAACCCTTTCTAGCATATTTCTCCTTGGAACTTCCAGTTATTAGCCTTACTATTTAGCATTTTCTTTTTCTTCCCTGGTTGTAAGAACTCGCAGTTATCATTTCAGCTGAAATTTTATAATTCCCCTTTTTGGACTTGTGAACAATGTACTAAACAGCTGAAAATTAAGGAATATATATACATATATCTTTTCCTTCTACTATTGTTCCTATTATTCACTATTATCACCGGCTTTCACCCTCACTTGTCTTCTCTCTAAAGTACACACATATTTCAATTATTCTTGTTGAAGGCTTTTAAATTAGACCCTCGTTGTATAAAGTAAATCATAAGTCCGCAAGACTGTGGTTGGTGCAGAGCATCACGCTCTGATACCACGCTGTCACGCCTCTATTCCAGACAAGGAATATAATTTAATATAAAAGGTGACTAGGACGACGGGTGTCATCCTACTAAATCACCCAAATCACTGACACAGTATTCCAACACACAATCATAATCAATATTAACACAATATAATATCAGAATGCAGGAAAAAAGAATATTACATTCCAAAGATCAGTAGTATTGCGGAAGCGTATAGAATTAAATAGTTACAAGATGTTCAAAGGCTAGATGATAAATACAGTAGTTAGTTACATTTTCAATGACCATGTAATAATTATCAAAAGGGTATAACAATAAATGTTTCAACACAGGCCTAAGCCCCAAAAGTAAATCAAAAAGGGACCAAGTCCCGAATATCCTCACGGCCCTTAGGCGCAATCATCACAAGGACAACCGCCGCCATGTTCCTCGAACACAACTCCCGGCTCCTCTTCACCAATCTCATTGTATCCCGAGGGCTGAACTCCAAGTCCCGCGAGATACCCGCCACCTGCATCATAATCTAAAAAGTGTGCGCACGAGGGGGTTAGCTCCACTGAGCCAGTGAGGTGATGGGGATGCACAAACATGCAATTCACATAGTCCAATGATGCATGCACATGTTAATTCTATTTTTTCATCTAACAAACAACTAAGTCAGAGGTATATGCTACTGTGACAACTCGGAAGACAATGTGGGTCACTTATCTTATCACCACAATGAATTCTCAATTATCGCCAGGGAGCCTACGCCGATCGAAGCCTCCAAGACCACTCAGTGGCAGACCTCGATAACCAATACTACCATGACTGGTCTCTCTCCCCTCCACAGAATCCGGTGTACTGATTATCCAACACATAAATCCCTGTTGGTAAGGGTCGTAGCATAAGGGTGTAAAATCCTAACCGTAAATATACTACATGCAAGTCCTATCGTCCCGAGAGGTAATTCGGGTGCATCAACTTTTCATTTGGTTTAGTGTCCGGTTACCAGCACGGCACGTCGCATACAATTCAACATGACATTCAACATAATTACTTCATAAAAATATATATAGTATACGGGGTTCCGGCACCGGCACCCACCGACACCGAGACCCATCAAAGTAAAGCATCTCCAATCAATCATCATAACAATCATATATAAAAGTATGCAATATACGCAAGCATACTTAATAATTTATAATGATGACATAATATACAATGTAATAATAAAATCAAACCCAAACAGCCAAACCCACTCACCGTATGTGTTATGTCTCAAGTTATGGGTTGCCGCCGAGGTTAAGTAACACGTTGTAAGAAAGGAGAAATATAACCTAATGGAAAAGTGATAACAGGGTTAATTATATAAAAGGGGAGAATCCCCAAAAGATACCTCATAATTTAGCTAAGTTTAAGGTTTCAGAGACAGGGTGGTTTTATGGGTGGTCTCATACCCAAAACCTGAATCCACATGTAAATCCTAGCTAACCAGGGGTTCAGGAAGCTCTCTGCCCAGTGTGGTTTTATGGGTGATTTGTCTCAGAACATGAAACCACGCCTAAAATCGACTTTAACAGAGCTTTCTCAGGAGGATGGTTTCAGGGTGGTTTCTCGTAGGTACTGAAACCGTATGTAAAACCACATACCTGCATAACCAAAAATGAAAAGGTTTCTCATCAGGGGTTCCTTCCCCAAGGGGTTTGAGGGTAAGGAGGCTTCAAGAAAGCTTCCCCCTAAGTTCAGTAGGGCCCTATGATCTCATTAGGTCCATGTAATCCCAAGAACTCAAGAGGAAAAGCATCGAGAATCCTATTTTAGGGCATAATAGGGTAGAAACCCTAAGTCTTTCAATTGAGAGGGATTGTGAGCTTTAGGACTAGCCATGGAGTGAAATAGCTCCACAATAATCACAGCTAAGGGTTCCAATCAACCTTTGGGTTCTAAGACAAACCCTAGACCAATTCTCTCACATTTCTCCAAATCCCAAATCAAAATAAAAGAAGGGAGAAAGCTTTAATGGCTTACCTACCCTAAGGTAGAAGCTCCACGTTGAGGCTCCAAGAGGTGGGGTCTCTAACCTCCCACTAAGCTGCTGCACTCTTCTCCCTCCTTCTCTCCTTCCTCTTTACTCCTCCACATTTAGGGTAGATGAGAATGATGAATGAGAAGTAAATGTTCTCTCTCTCCCTCTTGGACTTATTTATAACAAGTGGGTATTTGGATACCTCAAGTCAAATGGGTCATGAGGGCCTAATGGGTTGACCCATTAGTTCTATGTGGGTAAGTGAATGGGATAACTCATCCTTGGGTTAATAGGGTTAAATGGGCCTTTAGTGAAATGGGCCATACAAGTTAAATGGCTTCTTAAGTTAAATGGGCATGCCCACAAGCTTTAATTAAGGAAAAGCCCACTTTAAGATGGGTTCACATGAGATGGTTATAAGTCCTCAATGTACTTCTCAAAGGTAAGTGGGACCTGAAATTAAAATATTCCCCTCTCACATGAAATAGCTCGAGCGGTTCAGGCCTTGACCCACACTTCGAGATCACCAAGGAAAGAATAAATAATAAAACTTGAGGGCTAGAACTTACTTTTTCCTTGTCATGGTTTATCACCCATGACCCTGAATAGCTTCGCCACCGCAATGCCAAGCTCATCACTGAACGAAGTGTCCAACTGAGGCGACGGTCCAGGATGCTCTCTCCTAAAATCCTCGCTTCCCGGGCTGGTACTTGGAGGATAGTCAACAAAGTCACTATCAACGAACTTTTCCCACTGGCGGTTGAGAAATCTTTCCTCCACAGGCAAACCCGTATTATTGTCAATAATTTTGTAACTAGGTTTAACCATCATGAAGAACAGGTCACCAGCATACATGGCAGCGGTATCTACACGTCACGAGAAGAAATAATGTTTAATTATATCCCAAGGTGTGGGTATAACAAGACAGTAACATGGCATTGTCAAAAGCAGAGGTAGGATCTACTGGGCTGTAGGAGCAGTCAAAATTGTGTCGTATATTTGGTATAATATGAAACCCTAGTTAGTGTATTACTCCGTGGATGGTAGGCACATTGTCGAACCACGTACATGCTGTGGTGTGGAGGATTGTGTCTATATTTGTAGAATTTGTGTGTTATTTGACTACAATATGAGTGAGCATAGTCCAATAGACTTGGCCACTATGCGGTAGCGGGATGGGTGTGCACACGACAATGTGATTATTACTATGATTAGATGTGTGTCGGAATTGACTGTGTGGTGGACTGGTAAACTTGGGATTACCCCGGCAAGTCTGTGAGAAACAATTACAGTACTGAAATACAGTGAGTTGCAATTGTGGATGCCGAAAATGCAGTGTGTTAGGGTTAGTGCATTTCTACACAAACAGAGCCATTAGTGGACAATAATGTT
This sequence comes from Telopea speciosissima, assembly GCF_018873765.1. Taxonomy (NCBI): domain Eukaryota; kingdom Viridiplantae; phylum Streptophyta; class Magnoliopsida; order Proteales; family Proteaceae; genus Telopea; species Telopea speciosissima. The sequence goes on from NC_057921.1 coordinate 45,232,441, forward strand.
GCAACCATGGCAGAAATTTTTAAAAGTACATTGATTCAAACCCCCCCCCCCCCTTCAATCTAGAAAAATCAAAATGGTCTATAATCAATACAAAACGAGTAATTTTTGGAAGTCGCCAATTTTGCAATTATTGTGATAAGGTAACTGTTTTTTTTAATATTTACAAAATGAAAAAATATAAAATGCAAAATTCTGATATAGGACTATAATGGGTGTCATGGTATAAAATATACAGACGAGGGTATAGCATTAGATAGAAAGGGTAAATAATTGAATTTGAGATTGAAATTTGACATATGAATTAATTAAATCATTCTCTAAATATCCAACAATCAAAGTTACCACATCATTTTTCCTCCTGCCAAGGCAATGTGCATCCATTCAAATATTCTCTTGAATCTTGATGAGTTCTCATCCACGATAACTTTATCTTTTTTCATTATTGTCTATTAAACTTTTGTAATTAATTCCCTCCTTTAGTACAAACTACAGTTCTTTCAATCAGCCTGAACTGAAACCGGTCAGCTTCTCTGTTCAAATACACTCTAGTTTTGAAAACTATGCTTTTCGCCCATTTTACATTGAAACAAACAGAGCCTACAGCAAAATGGTTTTTCTTAAGGAGGGGTCAAAATTTACCAAAGTACTCATTTAATTCATGCGATTGTTTTTCAAATAAGCCTATTCCTTCTCAAAAATAGTCCAACCCATAAAATCCAATCATCCAATTGCCTCAGAGGATCCGGCTCCTCTGCAACGCAGGGATGCACTGGAAGATGTCCACCGAGGTGACGTTCCAACGGCGAGATGGATGCGCACCACCCAGCTGGTAATCCTTCTCTCCATCTTCCAGCGCACCCCTTTGCCAAAGAAGAGCCCGATGCATGCCTCAGAGCCCTCTGATTATGGGCTTCAGTTCACTAGAAGGAGAGGTCCCAATCATTTATAGGGGACCAGCAGAATTGGCCATGGAATGGTTCCATTACCTATATGGTTCGCAGATGAGAGACCCTTGGTACGTCATATCAGCAGGGGTGTCGAACCTTAACCCACCACCAACAGACCCAACCAAGCCCGACCGAATAAAACCGAAACCGAACCAACTGTTCAATAAACAGTCTGGATTCAGTTTTAAGAAATGTAACTTTGGATTAATCGGTCAATCTTGGTCCATCCAATAGACTGACTGATTAGGACCAATTAATTGAACCGCCTAAAACCCGACCGATTAAGACCAATCGGTCAGAATATTCATAAAAATTGATTTAACCGACCAATTAAGTACAATTAAGACCGACTAACCATAACCAATTACCACCGATAATTGAATGACATTATTAATGAATCTCATATTTTATTTTCAAGGACTGATTAAATATTTGGCACATGACCGATTTAAAGCCTAATGAAAACCGAACAAACCAACCTGTTGATACCAATCAGAACCGGTAACCACATTTTATTTGCTATATAACCTATTTTGTAGAGGTGTAAATGAATAGCCAAAATTCATTTTCGTATCCGTATGCGTTTAGCACTATCCGAATCCGTCCAAAAGCTAAACGGATGCAGATACAGATAGGCTATAGCTATCCGAAAAGCTATATTTACATGTAAACGGATAAAATATCTGATCCGTATCCGTGGCCGTATCCGTTTAGCACTATCTGAATCCGTCCGATAACTAATCAGATGCGGATGCGGATATAGCACTATCCGAGTCGAATCTGATCCATTTACAGCCCTACTATTTTGACACCAATCTGATGGTTAGGAACTTAGTAAATACACATATCATACGCACATTTAAACATTTATTAAATAAAATGTGTTTTACTTTATAAACGGTAAAAGAAATGCAGTTTTTCTAAGGGCACGTATTATACGTCTTCAAATACATTGCATTTAAAAAACTAAGAACGCAATCAAATGTAAAACACAAAAATCCCAATTTACGTTCACTCATGCCCCTTCTCTCTGAGGTTTAAGGGTGTCCTATACAAAACTGTTACGTAATAAATACATATCCGTATTTTTACCTACATAATAACGACCATATTAAACACATGCCGTATCATTTCCGTTTTTTAAGACCAATAAAATTATTTTGAGCTATTAAAGCCAACCGATTTCACCTTTCACTTCATTGCCAATTGGGAACCAATAATCAATAAAAAAGATCATCTCAGAGGTTAGTGTATGGCAGCATTTACTTGCCCTAACTTTGAGGCTGCTTTGATTGTTCTATCACAGTGTGCAATTAGGTACTCTGGTTTACCAAAGAAGGAAGGCATATTAATGAGACAGTTACAATCAATTTCCACATCATAACCTACAAGGTGGTCCAATACTTGTCTGAAGAAACCAATCAATAATTAATTAATAATGTGGGTGGTAGTAGTAGTAGTAGTCGTACAACACTCTGGAATGCAGAAGCAAAGCAACCGTACAATTAACAAACCATACGGAACTATCACACCTCACTCCCCAATAAGAGAGGGCAGAGTGGCAGCTTCACATGTGATGGTGGTCCCAATGAATGAACCCTAAAAGAGAAAATTGCATTTCAAGAATTTATGAGAGGTCATCTCACCTCAAGAACCTTATCCCAGACATGTTGGGTCCACTTTAAATCAATAAATGATCAAAGATAGCCACCCCACTGCCCCCACCCATATCAAATCCAAGAGGGAGGGAGTTAGCTATCCCTAAGCTAACTAACCAAGGGTTCTAATTGATGAGCTTTGTCTTGACTAAGACTTCAAGACTAAAGATGGAATGTGCTCTAGAGGGAATCACTCTTAACATGCCTGCAGAATGTGGAAACACGAATTTTCTAATTATATATATGAGATGAAAAGTGGGTTGTTTTGCTACCCTATTTTGCCTTTTTCACCTGTCATTAATAAATTGTGTTCATATGAAGAAGGTATGATGAACAAGAACCCCACCTGAGATTTGAAACCCCCTAAATTCTAAAACCTTAAACCACTCTCCCAACATGGTAACCACCCCACCACCAGTGTGGTATGGTGTGGTGTGGTGTGGTGTGACCCAAGAAAAATGGGAGGAGATGATGAGAACAGTGACAAGTAATCACCACAGAGAGGAGTAGATGGAGAAGACATGGGATGACAATGGGTGGTCACCACCAGTCCATTGGTGAAACTGAGATAGGTGTGGAAGGAGAAGATGGTGACAGTGATTGGCTAGCCTGCATATACAGATCAAGAAGAATGGGTATCTGGATACTGGACTGGAGGATATCCTAAGTGGAAGATGGGATACCTCAGGGTGATATTCCATTACAAAAACCAATATCATCTCCTTTGATCATCAAGCAAACATTGGCAATGAAACCAAGTCAACTGTCTTAAACCCAAGTCTTAATCACACGTAAAGGGGGGGGAGGGGTAAGGGAGTAAATAAGCTCTGTAATGCTAACCAGACAATGACACCATGTGGCTGATGTGTTAGGTTGTTGTTTCATCATTTTTTTGGGTGAATGATGTTTCATCATTCATTCATTCATTCAACAGCAATGTAGTTAGTTAGCTATCAATGGTGCATCAGATGGGTTGTCCCTGTTTTTCCTGTCATCAATAGATAAATCAGCTTTGCAAAGAACCAAGAGGAATGAGAACAGGGAACCACATATGATGGAATATAAAACATTGGTTAGCTGCATCGAATCCCCAGTGGCTAAAGAAAATGTGGCCATTCATATTGTAGATGTCATGTTGGCACCAAGCAGAACACACAGATTAGAAGCTGCTCCATATTACCCACATTCTAACAGGGAAAAAAAACAGCAGAGTTAAAATTCAAAATGAGATGGATTGAACATTACCTCCTCAGAGCATGTACTCAGTAACCTAAGCCAAACATCTAATTACAGTCTACTCTTATCTATGAAATAAGGACTTCAAAACCAGCTCAAGGATTTATGACCTTGGTTCATTGCCTAAGCTTATGTACAAAAGACTGCACCACTCTGATCTACATTCTGAAATAGTATCTGCAAAGCATTGGTTCCCACATAGGATTTGCAGTGTATTAAAACCAAGTACAGTGTCAAGCTATATAACCAGAGGTTTGACCATCCAGTTCAATGTACAGAAAGGGATATTAATTTTGATGCGAGGAACACATCAATGCATTAATATCTTAATATGGTAAGTGAAACCCAACCCAAGGTAGCTGTGAAAAGGCTTTGATTGGAAGGGGGGCTTTCAAAGCTGCCAGCTTTGAGGACATTTTCCAATTAATTTTATGGGTAAAGATTGCTACACTGCCCTTGTAAAGATTCCTTTCTACCCTCCTCACATAATAAACAGTGGGACCCACACTGACATTTCTCTCTCCTATTCTACCATATGGGTCTCATGTGGGCCCCTATGGATGTATCATTTTCTTACCCCCCATTGGTTGTAGTGTGCAGATTCCTTCTTACACTGCCCTTGTAGGAAACCCTCCCTTATTTTGTAGAAATATATATAGAATGTAGTATGTTTAATATCACCCTTTTTAACTTCAACAGCTGAACTCATCAAGGGCTTTCTCCCCATTCTCTCTCCCCTATTGTATGAACCACCCCCTACCCCCAAAATTTATGGCTATGATGGGTTCCACTTGTGAATTCCTTTCCAAGCTGCTAGATAGGAGATCCTCTCCCAAATTAATAATAGGCTAATAAATTTGTAACAGTGGTATTTAATAAGTTACGAAGTAAAATTACCAGTATTTAATATAGATATACATTCTTATGAAGTACATATTTTTTGTTATTCCTAAGAACCTGTGTCGTGATTTATATTTATATAGTATGGTTAAACAATTTAACTATCAGGTTTACATGGCTCAAAGGACAGTTTGAACAACCTGTAGCCCCGTCAATGGATTTTGAACTATTGAACGATTAAAATTTCAACCGAACTGCATAGATTGACAGTTGGTAGTTATACCAGTCAAGATTCTCAGGCAATGTCTGGCTGTCCCTTAACACACTATACATTGAAAAATTACATTATCCCAGTCATCCAATCCTACATCACTTCCTAGGTACTTTATTTGCTGGCTAGGAAATTTTACCAGATGAACCTGTTTTCAATGAGATCAGTAACTAAAAGGAGAGTGTGTTCCAAACCAAGCACCTAAGTTAGCATTACCAACACAAACAAGTAGGATGCCATGGTGGTTATGACCAAGTGAAAAGATAACCATAGTGTTTGTTTCCAGGTTACATCAGTTATAGCGATATCATCAAATCAATGACAAAAAGATAAGCAAAGGCTTCTGAACACAAGATTTGTAACTCAAAAACCAAATGCCACAGTAAAAGAAGAGGGATGGAGCTCAAAAAAAGCTATAGCAACTGAATTTCAACAATTCAGTATTTTTACAGTATTTTTAGGGCAAGAGATCACTACTTGGTCATGTGGCCCCTGCACCAGCACAGGGGCCAATGAGAGCAGAGACAGGTGCATCAACATGGATGGGATTTAGATTTCACGGGGATGGAGCAATAATTTCGTGCGCTCCTGTGTCTGGCGCAGGATCCACGCAACCAGGCAGCATTCATTTTCCTATATTTGTATTAAGGAAAGAGAAAGCAAAAACAACAACACAGAAATAGAAGATAAATTTAAAATAATCAAACTTTAAATCTATAATTAATCCCCGCCACACCAGGCAGGTTTTTTCTCGGTTTTGAGCTCAAGATTCCACTCAAAAGCAAGAACTGATATAACCTATCAGCTAGGGAAGCTTACTTCACAGAAGAAAACAAGGAAGCTAACCATAAAGACGGACAGTTTCCTTGTCATAAAGACATTTGCAGTAAACTGGTGAAATATCAAGACATGTAGAAATTTGATTCAATCAAGACCCAAGTCATTAGGATTCCGAAAACTTAGAACTCACAGATTCATGCAAAACTTGATTGATTTATCTCACTTTCAAGTTTCCCACAGAAACAACATATTTAGTCAACCTGACGATAGGCTTCCTTCATAGCCATTTTGAAACAATGAAGCAGGTAGGCAAAGTATAAGCATATTTCCACAAGGAAATTCCATTTTTAACGAGAACATCTCAAAGGTAAAAATAAAATCTTTGAACGCAATAGATTATACTGTTACACAGACTTTACGAAATAAAACAAGCAGGAATTTCCTAAATAGTTTGCAGTGAGCAGGTTTTTTTCATTAGATTAACGATAGTTTAAGTGCAGGTTTCAGTTAACAAATGTATGATAATAGCAGTACCAGGTAGAAGTCCAACTTCACCTTTCAGCTGAAACACAATAGTTAACAATTCCTACCTGCTATCATAATCTGCCAGCTCTGAAACTAAAAGAATCACTAACAGCTATAGTGAGTGCTGAATAGCACCATATTAGCCTCGGACAGGATCATATCCCTGTTAAAATCAAGCTGTATGGGCACGGCCAATCCATGTCCTGGTTCATGGAAGAGTGAAGTGCATTACGAGTGGCAGAATGAAACGGATTGAAATTAGATCTTGGCCAGCAAAATGGTCTGTTGGCTCATTACAGATTTTGTTTACAGTGATGATTTATGCCCAAATCAGTAATCATTTTAAAAAGCAACAAAACAAAGCGGAGAACATGATATTACAACTTTACAGTTTAAATGAATTGGACTCTCACTATTTCTCATTTTCTAGAGATAATGAGTTGTATCTTTTAATCAAGATGAACATTTACCCAAATAAGTTCAGTTTATAATTGTCAAAATTGATCCAAGGGGTTCTATTTAGTTGCTCAAATCGCGGGATATAATTCCCCACTCAGAAACAATGAATAAAATGAACCCAAAAAAATTATACAATCCAATTCAGTTCATTCTCCTTGGGCACTGCAAATAAAATAAAATTAGAATGAAATGGTTCATATTTACATTAATGAAAGGAACACAACACACAAAAATGGGTTGAGCAAACCCCCAAAGGAAAGAAACGAAAAGACATACTTTTTATTCACACTGCAGGCACCCCAAACAATACAGAAAACCCATTATTGTCATGCTGATAAATCTAAGAAAATTCTAAAAAAAAATTACAGATTAATAGAAAAGATGAGATCTTACAGGCATGAACCAAGAGCCTTTCCGCAGCATTCTTCACTAAGTTCCTCCACACGAACATAGAGAGCAAGAGAGAACCTCGTTGCAGAGACTTCCCCAGCACACAAGGCAGCAAATATCCCCTAATTATTTTCTCACAATAACCAACATAGCAGCTCGAACTCTTGGAGGCCAACTCTTTAGTCAGGATCCCCAGAGAAAAGAATTCCAGCTACACCAAGAAAATTAAACTTCAGATGCCCATGTAGCCTATCATCATGAACACAGTAGCCCAGAAGGGAAATCCGTAATAATTTCAGAAAAACCAAATTTCTTCACAGCAAGAGAGGTAATCCAGTCACTTCCTCAGAGCCCAATTCTGCAACTCGTAGCCTTCAACATCGCAAACCCAATCCTCATTAGGTAGCAGCAGCAGCAACAGGAACCACACCTTGCACTGAACCAGAAGAAAGTGGGAAAGACGAAAATCACATCATCCACCATCAATCAAAGATTATTCTCTGACTAACCCTTCATAGTTCATACTCCAGGAAATAGCAAAAACAACCCACAAAACTCCCTTCCAGTGAAGATATATCGCCGGGTTCACAACCCCCAAACAACAAAGTCCTCGCTCGCTCAACTCTCACTCCCATAAAACAACCCTAATAAACAGGGAAAGACAACAAAAAAATATGAAGAAGACTAAACCCTAACTTTCAGAGAGAATAGTAAGCATAGTGACTAATACAACCCCTACTCGATTGAATTCATAATTTTCCACAAACTAATACTTCTTTACTTCATCTTCCCCACCCCCCACCTCCAACAACCCAACCAACTAAAAACCTCAACCCTAACCATACCCATATAAATCCTCCTCTCGCAAGTGCCCAACAAACCCACACACCCACTCAGCTCAAAACACACTCGCACAAAAGCAATCAATCAACGAGGTTCATCGTCTCTTCTTCCCGACGAAGCCGAAGCACCAGACAATGAAGCAAGCAAATTCAGATACCCTTGAGCAATCGGAAGATAATTCCCAACCCTCGCCGCCGAGGCCTCGGCCATGGGTTGTTGTCCAAACCTCCCAGCCATCGTCATCTGCTGCGAAGCAACAGCTGCCGCCGGCGTCGGTACCACCATCTCCGGTGGTGCAGCAGCGAAGCTCCAAAGCTGACCAAAATCCGGCCGAGCCGGCACAGCCCAGAACCCACCAGAAGCGGGGCCCACAGAGGCACCACAGGCGGAGGAAGCAGCGGCGCCGCCTGTAGCAGTGGCTGAATCTTCTTTGGGAGCTGCGTCATCAGCATCATCATCATCGTCATCACTTCTAAGTCGCTTGCCGAGGATGAAGGGAGTGGGCCCCAGCATGGGTGGTGTGGGTTTCTGGTCGAGAGAAACGGAGACCGAATTGCTGGAAGAGCCTCTGACGGAGACGGCAACGGCGGAGAAGCTGGCAGGGGTGGTGCCCGTACCGGTAGCGGCGATGATAGAAGGTTCGGCCTGGCGGAGTAGCCACTCGATGGTTTGACCGTCCGATTTGTGGCCCAACTCACGGGTCAGTTGGAAGACCCGGGCGGCGCAGATGATCGGCATACGGATGCGGCGTCCACGGCCGTCCACTTTGCTGTGACGGTCTTTTGCCGGCGGTTTCTTCACCGTTAGTGCACCGTTGGCTGGGGCCTGCGGACGCTGTGGGTCCATGAGGGCACCGTTAGTTACGCCGTTAGAAGTGCCGTCTGTATTCGACATCACTCGCCGCTGCTACTGCCGTGAATAGAGAGAGAGAGAGAGAGAGAGAGAGAGAAGGATTGGAAAGGGCGGGCTATGCTAAGATGAGCTGGTGGGCGCTGTGTTGTGGTTGTCTTTCTTTGTTTGAGGTTGTTAAGTGAGAAAAAAGAAAGAGAAAGAGAGGGAGAGGGAAACTGGAAAGAAGGGCTCTAATCATTGAGCGGCAGGAGCGGGTGGAGACAGGCGGAAGGGCACATGGCGTGGTGGGGCCCACTACGCACAACCCCACTCCCTCTGATGCTTTGTGCAATCTCTCTCTTCTTCTGTCTCTTTCTCTCTCTTCTGTGGATGAAATGAAGTGTTCACAACTGACACTGGTTGAGTGTGAAATTACCAAAGGCTACTGGGGATTATTTGAATTTTATTTTTTTACCCAAAAAATCGTGTGTGAAGTTCCAAGAAGGCACTGAAACACGAAGACAGCAGGTTTGAGGAAATTAGGGCGGGGGAATTTTGGTCGTTTAGCTGAGGGACTTGAAGCTGATAGATACATGTAACAGCCTTTTACAGTTTTACCCCCGTAATGATCATGGATTTACAAAAACTTACTACACCGCTTAACTCTTTGAGTGGAGTGGAGTGGGGAGTTAACAATACTAGATTTTGGCATTGAGCTGGACCAAGGGTGTCAATCGATTTGGTTTCTGTTATTAAATTTGGTTTTGATTCGATTTAAGAAACAAAATGTAGAAACCAAAATGAAATCGAATCGATAATAGGAATATATTTTAAAATTAAAATCAAATCGATTTGGTTTGGTTCGTTTTTTATTCGATTTTGTATTCAACTTCTTATTGGGTTTTAATTTGGTTTCATATTCGGCTATAATCCTATTTTAAATGTCTGGACCAACTTTTTTACTTCTTCATCAATAAAAATCCCTTATTTGTTAGGATCAAAGTCCTCCAAACTTCTCTCAAACATTAAAATGGAAAAATATTTATCATCCACATTTGATTAAGTAAAAATATATATAATTTTATACGGTTCCTTAGTCGGTTTGAAAATAGGTAACTCAGTTCGGTTTAACAATTTTAAGCATAAAATTGAAACCAAACCAAACCTAGAAAAGATTTCAGCTTAGGAAACCAAAACTGAACCAATTTATTTCGGTTCAATTTTAAACGGTCAGTTTCAGTTATAAATTGACACCTTTAGAGTTGGTGGTGGTGGTGGTGGTGGTGGTGGTGATGAGGCCATCAAGAGACGAAGAGTGGTGTTTTATTTTTAAAATAAAATTGGTATTTTGCATCAAATTAAAGATGTGTTTTAAAGAGTAAAATTGAATGCATTTTCCATTTCGAAATTGAAAGAGTTTCTCACCTATTTTAGAATTGAGAAAAAGCTCGGTATACTAGCACCCTATGTGTCTCTCTCTCTTCCTTCCTTTGAGGGGTAAGTAAGCCATTTCAAAGGGAAAAAGAGAGCGACACATAGGGTGCTAGCTTATGTATACTGCTTACCTATCCCTCTACCTTTAGAATTTTAATGAAACTGATTTCTATTTTAATGAAATAAGGTGTAAAAATAAAACCAAAAAACTTTCGAAATAGAAATCACCTCCTGAAATTGAAATAGAAATCATTCTAAATCAAGTCTAAGACACAACTGGTTGACCATTATAGATACTTATACATCGGGGAAAATTGTTGTCTACATAGCTATAAGTAAGACAATCTTATTCAAAATTAAATCTCAAACGACTTAAAAAGCATAAACACAATAACTGTAATAAAGATGGTGAGATGGTCATGTGAAACAAAACTAGTAAAAAAATGAGTTGATTTAGAGGTGATCTGAATAAATGTTTTGTGGTTAGAACATTTG